>NC_141894.1:2500-305526 GCF_030686135.1 Camelina sativa
AAACCCTAAACCCTAAACCCTAAACCCTAAACCCTAAACCCTAAACCCTAAACCCTAAACCCTAAACCCTAAACCCTAAACCCTAAACCCTAAACCCTAAACCCTAAACCCTAAACCCTAAACCCTAAACCCTAAACCCTAAACCCTAAACCCTAAACCCTAAACCCTAAACCCTAAACCCTAAACCCTAAACCCTAAACCCTAAACCCTAAACCCTAAACCCTAAACCCTAAACCCTAAACCCTAAACCCTAAACCCTAAACCCTAAACCCTAAACCCTAAACCCTAAACCCTAAACCCTAAACCCTAAACCCTAAACCCTAAACCCTAAACCCTAAACCCTAAACCCTAAACCCTAAACCCTAAACCCTAAACCCTAAACCCTAAACCCTAAACCCTAAACCCTAAACCCTAAACCCTAAACCCTAAACCCTAAACCCTAAACCCTAAACCCTAAACCCTAAACCCTAAACCCTAAACCCTAAACCCTAAACCCTAAACCCTAAACCCTAAACCCTAAACCCTAAACCCTAAACCCTAAACCCTAAACCCTAAACCCTAAACCCTAAACCCTAAACCCTAAACCCTAAACCCTAAACCCTAAACCCTAAACCCTAAACCCTAAACCCTAAACCCTAAACCCTAAACCCTAAACCCTAAACCCTAAACCCTAAACCCTAAACCCTAAACCCTAAACCCTAAACCCTAAACCCTAAACCCTAAACCCTAAACCCTAAACCCTAAACCCTAAACCCTAAACCCTAAACCCTAAACCCTAAACCCTAAACCCTAAACCCTAAACCCTAAACCCTAAACCCTAAACCCTAAACCCTAAACCCTAAACCCTAAACCCTAAACCCTAAACCCTAAACCCTAAACCCTAAACCCTAAACCCTAAACCCTAAACCCTAAACCCTAAACCCTAAACCCTAAACCCTAAACCCTAAACCCTAAACCCTAAACCCTAAACCCTAAACCCTAAACCCTAAACCCTAAACCCTAAACCCAAGAACATCTGCCATAATAAACATGTTAAGGCTTATCATGTTACAACCAAAGCAAACAAGTTTTGCATTAAGACAACAAGGTTTATTAAGACACTAAGGGTGAACATATAACACTAGCAGAAGCAAAATCATATTTCAACTTAAAACAACCTCCACTTACACGCACCCACTTGGCATCAAAATTGACCTTGTGCATCGGAACAGTTCCAGGGTGTACCGAATCCATTAGCTGACAATGAACAGCGCCTGAATATATCATCCATAATCAAAATTTCAGATCCAGATCAAACATCAACGCACACAGATAGAGTAAAAAATCATCGAATCTGTACTTAAATCCCAGATTCCAAATTCCAAAACGAGATCCTCCGATTCCAAATTCCAAAACGAGATGACTCAATAGAGATTGATTATAAAGAGAAGCGAGTCAATTAGATTTAGTTTTTTACCTCTTCGACTTTGGAGAGATTAAGTTGCAGAGTGGAGTTAATCCAAGCCAGGATCTCCGATCTCCCAACGAAATAAGCAGAATCCATCATCCCAATCTTCGTAGCCATCTCCGATTTCCTGAGATTCGACTCGTGTCTCTCTCTTTCTCTCTCTAACGGCTCTTTTGAAATTAGAGGAAACAAAAAAAAAAAAAAAAAAAAAAAAAAAAGGAAAATGACGAGAGCGGAGTTTTCAGTTCAAAATGCAAGTATCCGAATCTTTACCCGCTCTTGCTATTTCGGATCCGGGTTCTTTTAATAGGCCTATCCATCCAAGCCTTTTTAAATTGAAAGCCCAAAATATTCTAAGACCTCCTACCTCATTTCTTTTATTTCTTACAAATTTTTGTTTCTTCCTTGCATATCCACGCCTTTTTCGTCAAACTTTATTTAACTTGAAAATGTCGATATACATACACAATTTCAAGGATCTTAACAAATGTCTGCTTTGAAGGAGATTCAGAGATATTGACAAGGATCTTAACAAATAAGGATGGAGATCTCTCTTTAGAGAACATTTTACAAGACATAAGAGAATGGGCTAAGAAGTTCAAGGATATTAAGTTTAATTTCAAAAAAAGAAGTTGTAATAATGTAGCTCATTTACTTGCAAAGTTTGGTTGTGTTTCTTCCCTGTTCTACTCTAGTTGTTTTTTACCGCCAAAATGGCTCCAAAACCAATTGTATTGTGACTTTATTCAATCAATATAACATCATTTTCGACGAAAAAAAAAAACATACACAATTTCAAGCCAATCGGACAGACTATACAGTAAAACCTCTATAAATTAATAAGGTCGGGACCATAAAATTTTATTAATTTATAGAGGTTTTAATTTATCGTCGATAAAATTAATTTTTTTTTTAACATCTAAAACACTTTATTGATATGAATCAGAATATACAAATACAACCAATGGTATTATCATTAATACTGCTATTGTCAATACCACTACAACTACTACTCCCACTAATATTACCACTACCGCTAGGTTATACTTTTTAGAACACAATTCACTCTATTTGGAGGGAGAGAAATGATAGGCTCCATGGGGAAGACCCTTCATCGATGGAGAAGCTGGTGAAGCTGATTGACAAGAACATTCGCAATAGATTAAACACAATGCGTGATGGAGAAGGCACTAGAATTCAAACCTTAGTTTGAAGCAAGATTTTATTAAAGTTGGTTTTTGCTTAACAGTTTGCAAAAATGATGTAAAAATAGTTTATTTTTCTTTTGAATCTAATTTAACATTAGATTCAAAAAAAAATGTTGAATTGATCCTGTCATGTGCATATGTCCATAGATTTAGACTCCTTCCCCCTTCCCTACTACGAAAAAGATTGAGAGCCTTTATTTTGAAATGAAAAACTTTGCCGAGGGAAAACTCAGACCTTAAAAAGAAGACCCATGTTCATCATAGGTCTAGGTCATCCTGAACAATTCAGGTATTACTTGATACATACGACTTTCTTTTTTCGGCCGGACCACGGCTCTTGACCTCCAATCAAGCTATAGACCTTTCAACTTCCAGGAAGATGACCCCGCCATAGAAAGAGCCGCTTTTTTTTGCTTGATAGGGGGGCTTCCATTCACCAACAAAGACTAAAAGTGCTCTCCGAACCGTGCTGGATATTTTGATTTTTACATACAACTAAATCTTATGGATGACATATGATTATGGGCTGGATAAGTCATGGCAATCCAAGTTTCATATCAACCGTAAACTTCCCCAATGTCTGGCGCTCACAAGCTTTAAATCGATTGAAACTGGCATATTTTCTTTGCCTTGGTCCCACTACCATATTTTGGCTTTAAAATGTTGCAACTCAAGCTAGTTCGTACGTATACAGACAGTGAGACAGAAGTGTGAAGAAAGAGTTATGACATACGAGAATATGACTTATGCACAAAAGTACGAGAAAGAGTTAAAGGGTCTTAATATGGGACGTCTGAGAGGCATGCCTTTCAGAACAACCAATGTTTTCTCTTTGGCTTCTGCTGAACTGGAGCAGCTACACTCAGAAAGGAAGATCATAATCAGTGTCAAGCACAAAAGCCACCATTTCGTTACATTTCCAAAGCACAAAACAAACCTTGAATATCATATAAAGAGTTATAATGCACCTCTGACCAGAAACTTAACCATAACTCTGCACAGTTGCAAACATAAATAGTCACAACTTTGTAACACTGCATTTATCATATGTCACTTCAAATCAAATAGCATTATGCGAAAGTGAAAGGAAAAAAAAAAAAATTTACTCTAACCACGCTTAGGTGCTTGGTATTGAGGTGTAATTTCAATGAAGCAAGTGTCTCTAAAGGATGTCAGCAGACATATCTTTGCTGCAAACTGCACAAAGGGAGATATGAAGGAAATTTTGTAAGAAACAGGAAAAGGAAAACTACACGAAATTATTGGTTATTTCTCATAGGCACTCCCAGGCCCAAAGACAAAAGAGTTTGTATGTGGTTACGTTACATGTCTTCACACGATATGTGAAGTATTCATCTATTTATGTAATCCATAAGGACAAAAAGTAAACTTACTCTATCTGCCGCTGCTTGTAGGGTTATATGGTCTCCCCATTCTCCAAGTCTGTAATTTACGTTGTGAAACATTTCTTCAACAAACAAAAATAGAGTTTAGAAGCTTAATTAGAAAATAATATGTTTGCAGAACATACTTTGCCATCCTCTTGTAATATCGTTTGTATTTCATTGGAACATAACTTGCATACATAGAGCGATTGTCTTTGAGCTGAAATTAGAAGAGAGAAGAGCAATTAGGAAATGAGATGAGAGGAGAGATGTGTACACCTACTTTTCAAACGAATATCTATGTCGCAAAAGAATAACTCCAACTGCTACAATGGTTTAATAATACACATAAAACATAGACATATAGATGGGTGCCTTTGTACATCGCTTAGAACTCATAAGACAGCTCACCTGTTTTACAACTTCTCCCCTAACTTGTTTGTGGTAATCTGAAGATCGGTATAATTGGTCAGAGAGTGCTCGAAACTGAAAAGACATTATTCTCAATAAGATATCACAAACCGGAGAGAGATAACAAAATGAATGACAGATTGATTTAAATGTAGCATCCATTCACCTGGCAGTTTCCATCACCAGAGACCTTCAACTCACACAAACCGTACACATGAAGTCTACAAAGACAATTAAACTTAAGAATTACCAATTAAATTTGAAAAAAGAATCCTACATAATCACTCTCAGCTTGTCTTTTTAAGTGTAAACATCACACAATAATTACACAAACATGTTCACAATAATGAGTGAGCGTCCTATCTATATTGAGAAAGGGGAAGAAGTGACCATCAGAAATGTATATTGAGAAAGGGAAAGAAGTGAGCATCAGAAATACCTTTGAAGAAGGCGTTGATGATCCAAGGTAGCATCATTTAAGTTGGGAATATAAGAATTAATCCGTGGAACATGCTGGAAACCAAGAACTTGTATTTAGAGGGAGTGAGAGATAGAAAGAGCTAGGATGGTTTCGTTATGTACAAATTAAATATCTAACGGCCAATAATAAGACATTGCTTGTATTGTTGGTACTAGAAACAAGCTTACAGGTACGGGAGCAAGATTCGAGAGGCGTCTGCCGACTGCACCATCTAGTTTACTGTACTCTTCAGATAACATAAGAGCAATCATCCGATCATCTTCCGTCTCCTTTTGACTGCTCCAAGAGGTTGAACTCGAAGAGTCCCCCATGATTTAAAGCTCGTTCCTTTCTAATTGCTTCAAGAGGTGCAGCTGGGACACAAATGAATTGAATTATTTAATGATTTGAGTGATGAACACAACCTAAAATATTCTTCCGTGAGGAAAAAAAAATCTAAGAGATGATTATATATATATCCAGACAATTTCACGTAACCGTGAGAAGATGACAGAGAGCGTGAAAGAGGGGAGCGCAAGGATAAACGGAAACAGAAGGCAAAGTGTACATAATAGGGGGGTGGGGGGGACGATAGAAGATGAAATAAAAAGGAATCGATTGGATCTGGGAATGCGCCAAACATCGGGACGATCGGATCTAAAACAGATGGAAAGAATAAGGATTCAAAGAGCAGAAAAGTTGAAACCTTTCAAGGCGAAGGAGACAGGAAGATAAGCAAGCAGGTGCCGACGATCTTTTCTTTGACGGCTTCAATGTTGGTCCAAAAGTCCAAAGTTCACAACTTATTAAAAAGACAATGGCAGTTTGTTGGTTGGCGGGTATATTGACCTTCTTACAGCACTCCTCTAAAACCGCGTTCTTTTCTTATACTCCCTTCTTTCTTTTCCTTCTTGGCGTAAATTCATTCCACTTTTTGATTCCAAGAAAAGTGAACTTTAGGTAATCCAATAACGTTCAATAGATCACAGGTCCATATGATTTCTTTCCAAAGTAAACCTTTTGTCCTTGTACTTCATATTCGTTAATGCACTCAAGTCTACCTTTTTCTTAATTTACTACAACATTAGTATCGGGATCATACATTTCAGTGCCCAACCCTCCTCTTCTTCTTGTTGTGCATTTCCCTGGATGTCAAATTGATAAGTTCCTTAGGTATGGCTGCTCCACTACTTTTTAAAGCCGCAACCAAATCAGGGAATAGGTTCCTGTCGTCCTCATTCACAAACAAAATGGCAGTGCCCTTCTCTCCCATCCTAGAGGCCCTACCAATTACATGTATGTACTCCTTGATGGTACTAGGCATGTCAAACACTATCACCTGCCTTACCACCAAGAGGTCAACTCCTCTGCCTAGAACTCCCGTTGATACAAGAACGGGCACCTCTCCACCCAAAAACGATCCCATCACATCTCTCCTCTCCTTCATTGGCTTCTCCCCATGGATCGATAGAGCTTTTATCCCCGTGACAACAGTTATAGCATTAGCCAAGAGATCTGCACCAACCCTTGAACTCACATAAACAACAGCTGGGGGATTGAAATGGTTTTGACTTCTCAGTATCTCAAAGAGTTTCTGTTTCTTTTGCTTCGCATCAACCCAGATAGCCAATTGGTTGACAGCCTTGTTAGGTTTGTTGGGTTTACCTATTGATACCGAAATGATTTCCTTCGCTAGAGACCCTCCCACCTTCTCCACCTCACTCGAGACTGTTGCAGAGAACAGCAAGACCTGCGGTTGTGACAAGGCCTGAAATATTTGCATCACCTGATCCCTGAAGCCTCTCTGAAGCATGCAGTCAACCTCATCCAGCACAAACATCATGATGTTATCAAGTTCAATGGTGTGCTTCGCTAGAAGGTCCACAACTCGGCCTGGGGTACCAATGATCAATTCAACACCTTGTTGAATGCGGTAGAGTTGTCCAGACATGGGGTCCCCACCTACAACGAGTGCAGTCTTAAATGGCAGTCCCTTTCCGAGAATTTTTGCCTGATCTTCAACTTGGACACAGAGCTCTCTAGTTGGAGCCAAAACCATAGCCAAGGGGCACCTCTGGTCTGAGGGATACTCAGAGCGATATGTTGTACAACGAGAAATAATAGGAACAAGAAAAGAAGCTGTTTTCCCAGAGCCGGTGTCGGCTGAGGCGAGCACACTTTTGCCGGTTAAAGCAGCTGGAATTGCTTGCATCTGGATAGGAGTGGGAAAGTCATAGCCAGCGGTTTCTAAGTTGAGAAGAAGCTTAGGAGGAAGCCCACATGAAGTGAAAGTCAAGGCAGGTGGGGGGACTGCTGCTCCTTGTCCTTGGACATGAATCTCAAGCTTCCTTCTAAGCATCTGAGCATCATCGAAAGAAGATCCTGGTTCTCTAACATAGAAGCACTCATCTGTGGCAGGAAACACTCTAGCAGCGTTGTCAACCCTTCTCAGGAGTGTTTGTTTACACTCGAGGCTGCAGACGTCATCGTTGGTCTCGTCACAAATGTATTCACCATAACGATTGCAGATAACACATTTAGGCTCCCCGGAAAGAGGGGCTCTTTGATCTATAGACTTTTGTTTGACAACATCTACAACAACGATAACAAAAAAAAAACCCAAATTTAGAAAATGGCTGATAAAGTAAAACTCTTAGAAATGTCAAAGGGCACTAAATGAGCTCAATAAAACAGAAGATGGATCAGATCTCGGTTCTCATGTCAGAAAAGGAGAGTCGATGCAAGAATTACGAATTTACTATTTGGTGCAGAGTACAGACTAAACTAACCAGTGAGGTGCGGGACGCATCCTTCTTCGTTCATTATTCAGAGGAACCAGCTTCTGCAATCTATGCACAAGACAAGATGTTGAATCAGTAAAACATCGTCGACGAAAAGAAAAATACCTAACACATGGAACCAGAGCTCCCCTGGAACAAAGACATCAATCTCAATGTTGCAACTGAAAGAGAGTAGAACCAAATCAGATTTACAAATAATAGATTCGCAAACAGAAGGAGTTTCCGATCGTAAGGTTGATCGATCAATGGCAATTCACAAGGGGACGAGAGGGGAAGAAAAAGAAGAAGAAGAAGACAATTGAGGGGGATATAATAGGACATATGAATGGGCTTTTACTGGGCCATACACAATCAGGCTCGGCTGCAAATATCCATACACAATCAGGTTCGGTCTTACATAAAATATTCACTATTAAAATTCCCACAATATACATGGATTTCCAAAACTTTACCAACTCGTAAAATTGGTTGACGATCTCAACGTCAAATATGGCCCGAGTTATGGCCTCCTATTGAATGGAATTATTCCAAATCCACTTTTCGTCGTCACTCGTCAGAGAAACTCATAGATTCTCTCAATCGCGGTACAAAGAACGGGGAGACGACCTCGTCAAATAAGATTTGAGTATGGGTGGGCTGCTGCGAACAGGAAAAGAGAAAGGATTAGGAAAAAGGTCGCCGCTGTTGAAATATAATAGGTTAATGCAATCAGAATATCAGATTGAGACGTATGTACCTGCTTGACATGCTGCCCTTGTAGATATTTTATGCAAGTATTACTCTCCTCACTTCATGAAGAAAACTTCACAACAACACAAGTGCTGAGAGTCCCTTTTCTTTTAACACATCCTACACGTACGCAAGAGAAACTGTGAAGGGGGAACTAATATTTGATAAGAGCAGGTAGTGATGCATGAAGTTCTGACAAGCACTGGAACATCCAGTTCAGTAACTGTTCTCTTGGTAGCTCCAACAGAAGTTCCGCCTGCACATATCATGTAAAGCCCTTAAGTTCAACTTAAGCGTGGCATATGAAAAAAAAAAAAAAAGATTAACCACTAATTTACTCATAAACTACACCATTATTTGATCTCCTTCGTGTATCAAGGAGCTTCGGTAAACGTCACAAGTCATGGAATCTGTGATCAGCTTGAACACCTTCTTACTCATATTTGTTTTCATGACAACTATCTTGCCTGATGCATATATTCTGTTTACTCCAAGATCAGCTGCCATGCGTCTCACATACAGCTTCTTTAAAATGATCTCCATGGAGTAAGGTTCTTTCCCATATTGGCGACGCAGGTTCTCTGTGAATTGCATTAGACTCCACATATCTTTCTCAGCTGCTTTTTCAGCTTCATTGATGATCTCCATCGGATTTTCCAGGTAATTTACATACTCAGAGGGAAGCCTGGGATTAATATTTATGTCAATCTGGAAAACAGAGCAAGAAAATGAAAAATTAGAAAGGCATCAATTACTCCAGTAAGTTCGAGGCATAACAACTGCTTTGAAATTTTAACTTTTCTCCAGTTACTCCTGCACAAGTAATTAAGAGACCTAAAAACTATCATATTTAGCCTTCATGATACACTTGGAAACATTCTGATATATTTTATTTTGTTTTTGGCAACAGGAAACATTCTGTCATTTTTAATCTAAAGCAAAACCTTTCTTACAAGTTGAAATGGAACATACCATCACAAGGTTATATGGAACCGAAAAAATACGGAGTTCCTCCACCTAGAAACAACCAACAAGATTGGCTCACAAGTCAATAACCAAGCCAATTATTAAAAAAGATAAACATAAGGCTCATCAGTGTCATAATCAGTGAGAATGCAGAAGGAGACTTGAATCTTAATATACCTTGGACAGACTCTCAAATAGCATTTCAAAGAAGAGATCGATACCGACATTTCCAACATCCCCCGTCTGTTGTTCTCCAAAGATAGTCCCAAAACCTCTTATACCCATATCCCTCTCCGCAAGTTGGAAACCTTGTCCAAGTTCACGGCATTCTTCAAGAGCGCTAAGCCTTTCCTGCAGAGTCAGCTTATACATTACATGCCAGCGTCTGCCAAGGGAATAGAACAAATAAAGTCACCCCCAATACCAGTGCTTGATCAGAGAGTAGCGATTTATCGGGATAAAATAGATAGGCATGAGCTTCTTTATCCGCCCGACCAACCCTTCCACGCAACTGTTGACCGCAACAAAAGAAAGAAATCTAAGAAGCTATTCACCTTTTGTTGTGAAAGATAACTACAATAGAAATGACGCAAAATAAAGAAAAACAGGTAACTTTGGCACCTGGTACAACTGAGCGAGCCCAAATTGTTGAACATCCTGAATGATTATGGTATTTGCATTTTGAATATCAAGTCCACTTTCAACAATATTAGTACATATGAGGATTTTGATCTTTCCTTGCGCAAATCTCTCCATCGTTTCCTCTAGTTGTTTCGAGTATTGCTGTGTATATATCAATGTAGCAGAATAGCATAAACAGTGGTTATGAGGATTCCATGAAATGTGCTTATATCGGATGAATGAGCATCCAAATGTCAAGTGCTGCTAAGAAAGGCCACAACATACCTTTCCATGTGCCATAGCAATGTCAATATCTGGAAATGCTTCTTCAAGAAAATCCATCACTTCTTCTAGTCCTGATAAGGACGAATAAAGTGGTAAATCGATAATGGACAAATGTAAAGGCTGGAAATGAGGAAAAAAAAAAATATTCCACGGTCAAGAAGTTTCTGATTATACTAGTCTCTGAGTTACGACCAAGATCAAAGGTAGTCATATTAAGAGAAAACGTAGCAAAAGACAAATCGCATTCTACCCTTAATCCGAGGCAAGACATAGAAAACTTGGCCACCACGATCCAGCTCGTTTTTTATTGCTTCTATCACCTTTTCCTTACGGTATGACGAAAGATGGGTTTTTATTGGAATCCTCTCCGGAGGCGGTGTGGAGATTAGACTAAAACATTAAGAAAACAAAGGCTTATTTATTAGTCTCATCAAATTCTATCAGTGCGTATATAATATGAAACACATCATGTCGCAACCTGGCATCCCGGAATCCAGTCAAAGCTAAGTACAGTGTCCTTGGTATGGGTGTTGCGGATAATGTAAGCACATCCACCGATGTTTTGAAAGATGCAATCTTTTCTTTCTGCTTGACCCCAAATCTCTGTAAAGTTAGAAAAGAATATCATCAACTAACTAATCCAAGTATCATTCCAAGATTATGGCATAAACAACTAATTTCAATGAATATAGAGCAGAACCTGTTCCTCATCAACCACAAGGAGACCTAAGTTACTGTACACAACACGGCTCCCGAGAAGTGAGTGAGTGCCCACAATGATATTGAGATGTCCATTTTTAATCATTTCCAAATGCTCCTCCTTTTCTGCTTTAGTCTGCATAATGTCGAAGATGTGACTATGGTCAATTCCAGGTAAATACCATGAACAACTTACACACAGCAGACAGCATGTAACCCACAATACCTGAAACCGACTTAAAAGGCCCACTTTGATTTGTGGATACAAGGAAAACCGCTCTGAGATGACATCGTAATGTTGCTTCGCCAATACAATAGTCGGTGCTAAAACCATAGCTTGTTTTCCAGCTGAAACCACACAAAAGATGGCTCGTAGAGCAACCTCTGTTTTACCAAACCCAACATCTCCACAGATCAATCGGTCCATAGGTGTTTCTCTCTCTGTCAAATCCTTCTCAACATCCAAGAAAGCCTGCAAGGAAAACTCAGCTTTAAGTAAATTGGAAGATGAATGATGAAAACTAAAAGATAGGTGGCAATAATACCTGCTTCTGGTCGGGTGTAGCGTTATAAGGAAATTGAGCAGTAAAATCAGCCATGATGGGGTTTTTTGGATAAGGATATCTCTTCTGTCTAAGCCTATGAAGATATAGCTCCATCAAGTCAACGACCATTTTCTGAATTGCTACTTTTCCTTTGGTCTTTCTTCTTTCCCAAACACTAGTGTCACTCAGCCGACTCAAAGTCCGAGGCCGTTTGGTCTCATTTGGACTGGAACAGAACATCAATAAACACAGTAAGGTACAGAGACAGGGGCGGGCAAAGGAGGTTTTTTTAATGTACAAAAGGAAGATAGAGCGACGGGACCAAACAAACACATTTTACAAGCGAGTCAAACAAAACTGTGAGCTGAATTTAGAAAGAAGAGGAAAGACGTACAGATTGTATCGGTAGAGCAAACGTGAGGCCTGTTTGAGGGGAAGCTTGGCCATGCCATCTGCATACTCTATAAAGACATATTCGAGGGGCTCTGAGGAATCCTTGGGGACATCAAATTTGATCCCAACAAAACGCCCAATGCCTACTTTCTTGTGCACCACATAATCACCGGAAAGGAGACTGTAAGGGTCAACCTTGTAGCTAAAACCACCCGCACCAGCCTCTGTACCTTGCCTAAATCCTTTGAGCTTCTGAAGACCCCTCTCTTGTTGCTCCTTGACCATATGAATGTACTTCTCGGCCTCCTCAGAGTCCATGGCTGGCCTAGCGGTCTCCCTCTTGCCGAGGTCACGCCGAATCCTCTCGTTGAGGAGGGAAATTGAGTCGCTTTCCGCTAACTCTGGCTTCTCTCTCCATCTGGTAGGTTTTGCGGCAGTAGCGGAGAGAGAGGAAACAGTGACCACCAGCGGAAGAAGAGATGATGAGTGTCGGGTGATGGAGGAGCGCCTGAGCCGGAGAGAGAAGAGCCTCCGCGGCGAAGGAAAGGAGCAGAGCTTGAAGACGAGGGGTATAGTAATCGGGTCGGGATTTGGGAGCAAAGATGTCATCTTTAACAAAGAAAGAAGAACCCTTTCCAGAGGTTTTAGATTGACAAGGGGATAGATAATGAAGAGAGAGAGAGAGAGAGTGTGAAGGAGAGATGCTTTAGCGCTTTTAGCTTAAGATTTTAGGATTTGCGTGGTTGGGTAAAAAAACTGTATGTACATATCATCCGATTTTGATCCATCCCTTAATAAAACTGTATGTAATTTTTTATCCCTTGATTAAGATATGAATGTAATTTCCAACGATTTCATTCCAAACAAAGAAGAATACTATTCAAATATACTATCTTCTGCCTGGATTGTTGTTTCGGGGACACTTCTTAATTGATAACATATGCATACACCCAAGATGTTGCATTAATCTATCGCTGAACAGATTATATATAACACTCCCATGAGTTATATGACTTATGAATGCTACACATACATACATTACACACGAGAGTTTTTTTTTCTTTTCTTTTTATTGTAATAATTGGCTTAAACATAGTAAATCATGCCAACTTCAATGAGGCTGATGTGAGGAACGTTGAGTGCTACAGCTGGTCCTCTGCAGTTCTTCCTCAAGAAAGAATAGCCAATATCAATCGTCATCTTCTTCAACCAGGACGATGATTTCCTCGATTTCACATATGAGTGACCCATTATATATGCTACACCCGCCTCTTTCGCTCGTATTAGATCCATTAGCTCTTCCCTCACAGAGGACTCCATCCCAGCACCACCACTTGACGGCGTTAACCTGAACCTCACACGCCGCCTCCTCACTTGCCCTTGTGGATACTCATCCTCGTACACTGAGCGCAAACTCTGCAGGGTCATGGATTTGCTACTGCTTTCTAGTATGGTGGGCTCACCAAAATCATTTTCCTCTGAAACCGCCGTCAGGATTGAGTTAGAGAGACTCTTCTGACTGCTTAAAACTGCCATTCTCCCATCATAGGATTGAGACTCAGAAGAAGCCGAGGAGGATTGTTGGAGGTCGCTTGCTTCCATCTGGATGAACTCCGCTATGCTCTGTACAAGCTGATTCTCAAAGTCCCCGTCTTCCCGTTGAATGTCCTTGTACCCGTACCTCACTACGCACCTGTACATACGATAAGGCTTGGGGCAAACACGCCCAATGAGATAGCGTTCCTCAGGAGACACATGAGGCACTGGAACTGATTTCACACAAACAAACACCACGACTTTATGGAATGCCGGGAGATTGGTGACAAAGTGAGAGAAAATTGCAGGAACCCCAGTTGCAAGTTCTGAGTATACGAGTCCTATTCCAGGCACACGTACAATACCAAGACTAGGTCCTAATCCCAGCAACCACTTCAACGAAACTTTGTTATGTAGATCAAAGCTGTATTTCCTGCGGGTCCCATAGTGCCACACATACATGGCAATCATAAGTATGAACGCAAGCACCAAAGGCACCCAACCACCCTGGGGAACTTTCATGAGCGCTGCTGAGAGGTAGACACCTTCAATTATCCATAGAGTTCCAAGAAACAAAGCCGCTAGAAAAATACTCTTCTCCCAAACCACAACTATGACAAGAGCCACGAAAAACGTGGTGACGAACATTACTATTATGCATGCGAGTCCTGTGGTGAGTAATAAGAGAAACACCATCAAACAATCAGATCCTGGAGAGGGAAAAAAAAAAAAAATTAGTTTCCAATAATATAAAGTTTACCGTAGGCATTTCCAATCAAAGTTGTGTCTCGAAAGCCTATAGCTATTGCAAGAGTAAGGATCATTAGGATCCAGTTGATCTCCGGGATATAGATCTGTCCATATATATGTTTCGAAGTATGGACTACTTTGATGCGTGGGAAGCACCCAAGGGCATGACATTGTTTGATTATTGAGAACGTAGCGGTTATCACAGCCTGACTGCCAACAATGGCTGCAAGCGTGGCAATGACAAAGACAGGCCAGAAAACAGTATCTGCATAATGGACCAGGATCATGTAAAATCGTCAGTTATCACAAGGAAACAAGTGAATATTGAACACTGGGTGTCAGAATGAACGAACCTGGGATTGAATCGTAAAAGCTGTTAGGAATAGACCCGAGGTTCTTTGACAAAAAAGCTGCTTGGCCCATGTATTGTACCACTAGGCAGGGGTACACGACAACAGCGAAAGCAAGCTGCACAAAACAAAAAGAAGAGAATGTAAAGAAACAAAGCTGCGAAACCAGCATGGACTTATATTGATGGATAACTAGCAATGTTGACGGATAAAAATAACTGAACTAGACACGCAACCTCTGCTTACTCTGATTGAGAGCGAGGTGAAATGGCCAAGATTTGCAAACATAGCTTCAGTACCTGATAAGACAGTGATGATTACTTTAGCGAACCAGCTCATTAGACCATTGACTACAGGATTCAAAACAAACAATTTTACGGTCATGTCTTGATCCAGAACAGAACTACCTGTCACAGAAAGAAGAACCCCTCCAAGAGAAATCCATCCATCTTGACCAGTCACTCTGAAGAATTTGATGATATAATGCGGGGAAATTGCATGTATTATCTTTGGATTCCAGTGTATGATGTTGTATAAACCGATGAAGAGTATTGAAATAAGCCAGATTATCACAATTGGTGCAAACATGAAGGCCACCCTGTGAGTACCACAGTGTTGTAAAGCAAACAGTCCAACCAATACGACACAGGCGACCACCAGAAGTTCGCCTGCAGTGAATTAAGAGAAGACCTTCAGATATCCCTCCAAAACAAAAGAGAGTCAACAAGATGTATTCAAACAACAAGATACAAGCACATGATCCAAGTAACACGCATTAGATACCATCAGTCAATTTCTTCTCTGTAGCTTGCAAGCCTGACATGGACGACATAACTGAAAGGAAGCAGGAGTGACTCAGTCAGATATTGACCAAACAAAAAACCATACTGATGAATATAAAATAGAAGAATACTCACGAAGAAGGTGGGTGATTTCAACTACAAGTAACAGCAGATGATATTGAGCAACTCCAAGGAGGGAGGGAGGGAGGCATACTTTACCTGATATAGCTGGAGTCAGGACCCCGTCTCCTATGACTATAGCAGCTCCAAAAAGCACAAGGACGAGCAAAGCGGTCCTCAGGCTTTTGTGCTTTTCAAGAAAACTTGTAAAGCGGGATGAACTTCCAGTACCCGTGGACGGACCAAATTTGTAAGCTGGGAGCTCTTCATCAGCAGCTTGCTGGTTAGGAAGTAAGCTAAGCTTTGCATTCCTACAAAGCAGCGAATAGAGAGCAAACGTTCCGCCTAGAGAGAGGGAAACAAAAAAAAAGGGGGAAAAAAGACTGTATTCAAGCCGAGGCTCTTAAAAAATTGGCAGCAGAAGGAAAGATAAAAGTTGAACAGAGGAGGTTGCTCGTTTCCTACTGCACCTTCTCCATTGCCATCGGCACTCAGTAAAAGAAGAAGGTACTTGAGAAGAGGAATCAGGGTGAGGGTCCAGAAAATCAAAGAGAAAGCACCAAATACGGTTTCCTCGGTCTGATGCTTATGCAACTTTCCAATAAATGTGCTACGAAAGACATAAAGAGGAGAAGTACTGAGGTCACCGTAGACTACACCAAAACTCTGGTAGGCCAAAATCAAGTTCCTCGAGCTCGAGAGATTAATCCACGGCAGCTGAAGGAACAACAAAACAATTCAGTAAGTCTTTTTTCTTTATTTTTTAGATTAAGTAGACAAGAAGAAGAAGAAGAAGAAGAAGAAGAAGAAGAAGAAGAAGAAGAAGAAGAAGAAGAAGAAGAAGAAAGAGGTAGAAGAAATGAAAGCACAAGCTCGCCAAAGAAGAGTTTAAAGTGGGCATAATAAAGGAGCTAACTTGAGAAGGATTCCGACGGGGCAAGACTCCAGATTCGGCCGCCGGCATCATCGCGGACAAAAAGATCAATCGAGAGCGAATCAGGTTGGAGTGGAGGAGCTCTTAAACGAAACCCATCATCATCTTATCTCTAATGAAGTATTATTTGTCTCTCTCTTCTCCTATCATCAAATCTCCAACCTTAAATTCTTTTTAGTTTAACTCTTAATTAATAATACTCTCTCAACGCGGGAGGGAACCTTACTGTGTGCATCTCCTCCACTCACTCCTATCTCTCTCTCTATCTAATCATCTATCTATATATAATCTCAGGCTCCAATTAGCAATTTTCCTCGAGAAGGGAAACTCACACACAGAGTCTTTTTGACTAGCAATAATCAGCTCCAATAAGCAATTTTCCTCGAAAAGTGAAACTCACTCACTCACGGACAGGCTGCACAGTCTGACTGGTGGGGGGGGGGGGGGGGGGAATCAACAACAGAACAGTCACGTTTTTCCGGCCTCGTGTTGGCCCCACCTAAATAAAACTAGTCAGGCCCATGATGATTGGAGGAAGTTTGATCTCTTTTAACAGTTCGAATCATGGGTTCACGAATAAGCCCATCATACACGTCTTGTTACTAATTAATCAACACATTATATCTTATCTTACAAGTATAATAAGGCCCATTTATTCAACACATTATATTGTTGAAGAAAAGAGATAAAAGAGATCCAAGATCTAGAAAGAAGGTTTGCACAAAAAAAAAAGATCTAGAAAGAAGAAAATAAACTAGAATAATAATATGCTTTGGAATATTCGGAAATAGAAGATGAAGAATAATATAAAGTTATGTATATATATATACTCCATAAATAAAAAAAGATTAGAGAAGGTGTGTGAATCAATCAACCAACATTGATGGCTGACTTTAATTCCATTTCCATTTGAAGAGAGAAGGCCCACCAAGAGCCCAAGAGGGAGGGAGCCAACCAGGAAAGAGAAGAGGGAATATCCAAAACGGATAAATTTTGACTGTTAATTACCGAATGATGATGACGTGGCGATCCAAAGAATATTCCAAGCAAGGATCCCAATCTTCTTCTTCTTCTTTCTTCTTTCTTCTTTTTAAGCAAAGCCCCCAAAGCCATCATCTCTGAGAACCCATCCCTCCCTCTCCTCAAATCATCAATCCATTTTATTTTATTTTTAAAGAAGAAATATTAATATAAAAAAAAATAATGTCTCTAAAAGCCATTCATGTGTCGGAAGTGCCGAGCCTCGACCACTTCCCTGAGAACCCGTCTCTCCTCTGCTCCTCTCGCAAAGCGAACAACAACAAGTTTCTGGTGGTGGGACATAGAGGGCACGGCATGAACATGTCGCAGTCGCCTGATCTAAGGTTCTCTGCTCTTAAGGAGAACTCCATCCTCTCCTTCAATGCCGCTTCTAAACTCCCTCTCGACTTTATCGAATTCGATGTTCAGGTAAATATAATTACATGTTTCTTTTTCAATCCTCTTCGGTTCGCCGCATTTGAATTTCGATCGGCTCTTTTTTTTTTTTTTTTTTTTTCTAATTTGGTACCTCCACGTGACCGCCGGCTATACCACGTGGGGGTTCCATCCGTTGACATTTTGTCTTGGAATTTGGTTTTAATGTAATAAAATACTGTAGGAGTAAAAAAAAAAAAAAGATTTAAAGATCTGATCTCTGCTGGTTTCTATTATTGAACGCGCAGGTCACCAGAGATGGCTGCCCAGTCATTTTCCACGACGACTTCATCTTCTCCGAGGAACAGGGAGTGGTGTACGAGAAGAGGGTCACGGAGGTTTCCTTGTCGGAGTTCATGTCCTACGGGCCACAGAGGGAACTAGAGAAGACAGGAAAGCCATTGCTGAGAAAGTCTAAGGAAGGGAAGATCCTCAAGTGGACCGTCCACGGAGACGACTCTCTCTGTACTCTCCAGGAGGCTTTTGAGAAAGTTGTGAATCCTAATCTTGGTTTCAACATCGAGCTCAAGCTTGACGACAACCTCGTCTATTCCTCCGATCATCTCTCCCGTCTTCTCCTCCCAATCTTGCAGGTGGTGTCTGATTTTGCAAAGGACAGAGCCATCATCTTCTCCAGCTTCCATCCTGATGCCGCCCTTCTTGTCAGGAAGTTGCAGACCACCTATCCCGTAAGTTTATAATTCCCTCACTGACACTCTTTCCCCTTTCTTAACTGTGATCCAAATTCTAAAACCAAAATATATGTATGTATATAGGTATTCTTCTTGACAAACGGTGGAACTGAGATGTACTACGACGCCAGAAGGAATTCGCTGGAGGAAGCAATCAAAGTATGTTTAGAAGGAGGCCTTCAAGGTATTGTCTCGGAGGTCAAGGGAGTTTTCCGCAACCCCGCCGCCGTCTACAAGATCAAAGAATCCAAGCTCTCTCTCATGACCTACGGAAAGCTCAACAATGTTGCTGAGGCTGTGTACATGCAGCATTTGATGGGAATAGAGGGAGTGATAGTAGATCATGTGGAGGAGATAACAGAGGCCGTGAGTGAGATGATGAAGCCATCCAGCAGAGATGTTGATGATACTAAGCCAAAGCCTAACTTCTCTGAGAGAGAGCTCTGCTTTCTTCTCAAGCTCATTCCTGAGTTGATACAGCACTAACACTTCCTCCTTTAGTTTAGAATCTCTAGTTTCCCAAAATGTTATGGTGATTGTTTTGGGAGAATTTAACAATGTGGGTGCTGCAATCATAATTCATAAGATAAAAGTCCCAAATTAATATAACTATTTGCAAACGGCTTATGACTTATGAGAAATAAGCACCATTACTGAAATGCCCTTTGATGTATTTAATTGTGTAAAGGTATTATTCAAAAGGGGAAAGTGGGGACTTGTGAGAGGAGGCCGTGCTGCAGGTGATATTGGAGACGGGGTAAGAGAGGTCTGTAAGGATCCTCCTCCCTTCTCTGCTTAACAAACTTTATGCATCTCTCAACCTCCTTCTTCACCTCTGCGTACACCTCCTTTGCCTTGTCTCTGTCTCTCAACTCTTCAGCTCCCGTCTCTATCTCCTTCCCAAAGTAGTAATAGTATCTCCCTGGCCACTTTGGTATCACTCCTGGCATGTGGAAGTCTTGGTTCCCCTCTTCTCCTTCCACGCTTCCCCTTTCAAACACCAACCATGTCAAATGTAACTCACCATCATCCATTTCTACGATTAATATTCTCTACTAAATTTCATTCACATTACCTCACCTCCGGGCCTTCCGCTGACACTCTTTTTAGCACTTGTTTCACTATCGGAACCTTTACCTGGTCATTGTAATCTACAACCACCTGCATATTCGTTTACACACAGTTATACCAACTAATCTACACGTGGCTCGGATGCAAAGTGTACTACATATTTTGGATGCTCACTTTTAAAAAATCATCTTCTCCAACTCCACAAAAGGGTACTATTTTGGCTCCAAATTTGGCTGCTGCTCTCACAAACTCTGCTTTCTCTGGCCACATCAACTTGTATTCTTCTCCCTGTTATTGAGAAAATCGTGATGAGTTGTTTTCAGTACCACAGGTAACAATGATAGCAGCAATAGAACACAAGGGTGACATCCGATCCTGATATATATATAACAACCATATTCACGTGTCATTTATGAGACCGTACACCGGATAACCAACTAGTATATAACTAACTACTAACCTTACGATGTAGAGCTTCGCGGATTCCTCCTGGAAACAACAGAATATGGGATCTAGCAGACAAGAGATTATGGAGGTGAGTGCCCGAGATGGGGACTGCCCCCATCATCCTGAGTGTATCATAAACAGACACATCAGGTAATAATCCATCTCTCAGTCTCGTAAACATCATGGGATGCACAAGAGGCCGCAAATTGATGTTCTTCTCATGAACAAATTGACCTGGGAGTGAAATTTTGTCACTCGCCAGTAGCATGTGATTGCCTACCAACAGTACAGGTCCTTCCGATGGTATTCCCCCAAGCCCCCTCACCAATTTCCCATCTTCTGTAGTCGACAGAAATACAGGGCCCATGATCACCTCAAGGAGCCTATTTGTCACAAAAAATATCAAGATCAATCAAACTGTTTTTTTTTTTTTTTTTCACCAAAACCATACCAAGCCATTTTGGGACATACAGTTACCTGTTAACCCCATAACATTTGTTAAATTCAGAGATGGTTGGTGGGATGTAGTCGGAGATGTAATCCTGACGAGACCCACGCCGGTAAAAAGAAGTGGCCTTTATGATACTGACCAGATCAATGCCGTCCTCCTGTCATATACGAAAGCAAAAGGAGATGTAACTAATATGGAAGCATATCAGATTACATCTTTGAATGAGCTGAAATTTAGTGTTTGGCAGTTGTATTCCTAAACAAGACGCAGAGTGGAGATATACCAGAAAAAGGCAATGGCCGTTGTCTTTGAATGAGCGGACTTCACATTTAGGCAGTTTTTTTCGAAGTCGTTTACCTTCGAATTTACTGGGAAGTAATTGGTCATTTCCGCTGTAATTGATAAACAAGTTAGATTAACCTAGTTGCTAACTACTCCCTGAAAATTTCAAAAATTATAAGAAGAACCTGTAGTGTGATCGATAAGATAACACGGACCTGGAGAGAATTAGAGTCTGAGCTTGTACTAGATGAAGATGTGCATTGGCAAACATAGCCGCGGCATCAAGCAACTTGAGTTTCCACAGAAGTGTTTCTCTCCGAAATGTATCAGCTAGAATCTGCATAGTCAGATTCTTAACCATACGTATTTGACAACTAGGACTGGGAAACTAACGACGACCAAGCATACAGTAAATGAGCTTGTCACCTACAGAAGTTAATGTGGATGTTATCACCAAGTCTTGAAAAATGTTTGCAGCAGTTTCCATCTCCGGAAGTCCCCTGACCCAGTGAGCAATCATCCTTTTAAAAGGGCCACCTTAAAATTCCAATAGAGCTCAGCTTTATTTTATGCAGCTATGAAATTAAAAACCATGTCTTACTTATATCACCGAAAATCACATGTCAATGCATAAAAGAATACACTTGAAGTGGAGTTTGTTTCCGAAGATGAATGCATTTTACCAACGTATGGCGTGATTTTTTAAATCAACATAGCTAACCTGGAATCAAGCTTAACACGGAAAGAAAGGCAAGATCAAGTTGGTCTGGCAAGACATTGATCAGGGGAGCAAGATGTTGCAGCGAGGAATTTCCAAATGATGTAGCTGCAAATGCAACAATAATAATACAGTTTAAGATTAATCAAGACGACGACGACGTGGTGAGACTTGTGTTCAAGGTATAAGGGGAATTGCAAAGGCCATTCATTTCTTTTCCTATTAATAAATGAGCACATACTTAAAACAAGATCAACGTCACCTGGGTTTGAAAGAATCAGGATAAGATCAATGTCAGGGTTACAGGCTGCAACAGCGAGTGCAATGCAAGCGCCGAGAGATTCTCCAACAAGATAAATAGGTTTACCGGGTGATCGCTGAAACTCAGATTTGACAGTTGTTTCAACCATGGCGACCAGATCTAATAAAGCAATCTAACATGAGTTAGCCCAAAAACAAATAATAATCTTAAAGAGTTGTTGACAAAAAGGCAAAAGCAATCGAGGAAATACCAGTGAATGCAGTACGATTGGTGGCAGGTATGTGCAAGCACCAGATATCAAACATCCTTGAGAAAAGATAGCCCAATAAAGAAACATATATATATATATATATAGCTCATTCATCAACCACCGGAATTTAGAAAACAAAAAAAAAAGGGATAGAAACGGAGGCGAGGGGCACTCACTGTCCAAGTTTCTGGTGCTGCCTTATTAGCCCGAGTCCACTTCCGTCGATACCTACGCGCTTAAGTCAGTCATAGTGATTCTGAATTAATTGCCCCCTTTGAAAGAAACTAGTAATGGGGAAAAGAAGAAGAAGAAGAAGAAGAAGACTAACCAGGTAGGAAGAGAAGCAGAGGGGCGCCGTCACATCGAGCCACGCTCTTGGTCTTGCTGTCGAGGGGAGAGAACCAGCGAGACGGGCTGTTTTCATCTTCCGGTCTGACGAAATCCTTAGCCGCCTCGACGTAGTCCCAGATGCTCTCAGCGAATGGCTGCTCCAAGTGATCCCTAGGCTGATGCTGATCGGAGCTAAAAGCGGTGACAGAAGCGGAGAATCGGCGTGCCGGGGGTAGGGTTACCCCAAGGGGGGAGTGCTTGTGCCTCTCTCCGTTGCATAAGCCGACGACGGCAGAGAGCAGGTGGAATCCGGTGGCCATGGCCATGGGGAAGAAGAAGCTAGTAGTTGTGGAGGTGGTGGTGGTGGTGCGTCCATGAAGACGAATTTAAACCAAAGGTTTTTTCTTTTTTTCTTTTTCTTCCGAGAGTTTCTTTTTGTTTTCCTTTTCCAGCCGAAACGAAGATCTCATGACTTAACGGTCTCTCTCTCTCTCTCTCTCTCTCTCTCTCTCCATGAATGAACATCCATCATCATCTCTCCCTTACAGTCACAGTTGTCGTGCTGTTTTCATTTTTAACGACGTGAATGTGTGACGTTTAGAGAGCTTCTCACACACACAGCAAGCACTTGTTATCTTTTTATATATACAATCTAAACTATACGCAAGGTGAAGATTAAGGCCCAGAAATTAATTTGTTTTGACATTTAAATTGGGCTGGTCGGGCTTTCTGTTTGGCCCACGAATGACTCTCAAATAAGATGTACATCTGCAGCTTTAATTAGAGAGAGAACAAAAAAAACTTGGCGATCCCCGCCGTAGCAGCTAAAAAAAGTATTGATCTCCGCCGTGGCGGTCTCTCAGCTTGTTTTGCCACCACGGATGCACCTTCCAAGTTGGTAATGGCAACGCTTCATCATCATGGGAAAGACTTGATGCGTGTGTCCCAATCCCAATTTCTTTTTTTTTTACGTTAGTGCCTTTCCAAATTTATTCACTAATCTGACTTTTCCTGCAGTGGAGGTATTCCGTCTCATTCTTTCCAGTTGAAGGCCAAGGCCAAGACTACGTACGACTAACCGGGCAGGAATTTTATTAGAAGATAAATATGTTTGATGGCCTCCCAACATTATAGTGGCAGATTGTTTTGCATTATACGAACAAAGATGGATCAAGTTATATTGTGCAGAGAAATTGTCAAAAGCCTGAAGATATGGCACAACATTGGAGAAAGGAGAGTAGTGATAGTGAACATGCACTGCCTACAGAATATTATCCTGATTTTGGGAACACAAAAAAAAAAAAAAAAAAAAATGATTTTCTTTTTGCACTGATCAAGTTGGAATCAGGCCGAGTTACTCATAGTCCGCTTTTGTTATAAGAAAAATGCTACCCTACGAGACCGGTTGTTCTTCGTCATTGTCTAGGGGGCTTTAGGCCTTTGCTTGACCAGGAGTGTTGGCCGCCGCTGGAGCAACACCACCAGTGGTTGGACTGAAACAAAAGAGGGTTTCATTTAGTTGTTTGAGAAGCAAGGAGAACCTCTGAACCAAAAATAGGCAGGGACTTACAGGCCGACAAAGACTTTGAAAGCATCGTAAATGCCCCACTGCGCTCCCGTCAATGTCCCTATCATCACAATTCGTAGAGGCAGCCCTCTTGTAAATAGACCCAACAGCCCTATCTTCTTGACCGCCTGTTGAAAGGATATGATAGTTTCAAAACAAGTTGCATCGCATTACAGATTTTAAAAAACAAAACCCGAAACAGAGAGACTTACATCTCCGACGGTTGCTCCTCTGGCGTTGTTGAGGAAGGATACTAGATTATCAGCAGGATGAGAGACTATAGCACAGAACACGCCAGCAACGTAACCTCCTGCGAAACTCACCCCGAGTTGTAGACCCTTGCTGCACTGGTCCTTTGGCCTCGGAATTGCATACTTGTAGATCATCTCCACAATGGTCTCAAAAGAAGCAAACTTCATCATTGTGTCTGTACCAAAAGGTAGATTTTAATATCAGCACAATTTTGCAACTAAAAAAAAGCATTCATGAGCCTAAATCATACTATGCGATAGTTGCAAAGCTGAGGCCACAACTTACAAGGAATCTGACGTCCCCAGAGTGGACCAATTCCCTTGTACAAACTGCAAGAGAAAAAAGAAAAAAGGAATCAGGCACAAAGACTTGTCTTAAGACGAGACGAGTGAGCAAGTATATGGGAAGTAAAAAGCTTACCCTCCGACACCTTCAGACTTGATAAACTTGGGAAATCCATCAGACATTCCCCTGGCAAATCCAGGCTGTGTCTGAACACGGACCTTGACAGCCTCAAATGGGCAGAGGGCAATATCTGCAATAATCTCAGCGGAAGCAGAACCAGCAAGATAGATGAGGGTTTTGTACTTGGCGGTGTACTCAGGACCAGCAAGATCAGAGTAGTACTTCTTGAAGAACTCGTAGAAACCAAACTTGCAGGCACCCTGAGCACTGTAACCGAGCAAAGTAGGGACCCAACCACGGAAGAAGCCCCTGGCTCCTTGTTCTTTAAGCAAAACTCCAAAGCCGGAGGAAATGCTCTTGTATTTTGCAGGATCAATCTGAAGGGCACAGATTATGAGTTTGCTTTGAGCAAGGTGATTGATAATGACAAGGTAGATTCAAAAGTAAGGCATATCTATTTGGATTAACATGTATTAGGATGACAAGGGAAATGAAAGTCTAACAGAACAAGATCCAACAACAAGACTAGACTAGAGATAGTTGGGGAAAGAAAAAAAAATAATAATAAAAAATAACAGGTGTGAGGGTACCTGCATATTGCACTTGACAAGATCGAGAGGAGTAACGGCCATGTGAGTGAGACCACAGCTGAGGATGCCACCGAAGGTACAGGCGGCGTAGAAAGCAGGGGAGTACATCTCAATCCCCATCCCCTTGGCGGGCTCGGTGGGAGACGCGATAAGGAAATTATTGTGAGAGAGCACCGTCGGCGGGGAGGAAGAAGAAGGAGATTTGGGGTTGGAGTTGAGCATCTGGTCGAGAAGAAGAGTCCTGGGGGAGAAAGAGGAGGACGAGTAGAGGAAGCTGGGAATCAAGGAATGCTTTGGAGACTCCATAGCCGGTGGTGAAAGGCAGTAGGGGAGAGTGAGAGAGATACTAGTATTACTACTTCTTCGGCCTCCCTTGACAACTTGTTGAAAAAAGAAGTACGAAACCCTCGGCCTCGCAATTCGCAAATAGTGGGACTGTGGAAGTGAGTGAGTGCGTGTTGTGGTTTTAAAGAAGGCATATTCTCTTGACTATTCTCCAGAATGCCACATGACCTCAAGGCCCATGGGCTTAAAGCCACATGAATTCATCAATGTCAATACAATGGGGGCCCGTTAAGAGAACAGCTTCAACAAACAGTGTGCCTTCTTGTCTCTCTCTCTCTCTCTCTCTCTCTCTCTATTCATATAGTTCATTCATACAATGACAAGATACAACCAACACTGTGTCTTGCTCTTGCTCTTCCCGCGCTGCCTCGCAGTTTCATATCTACTAGTACTGTATACTGTATTGTTAACCACTACCTGATTATTATAATTCCATTATAAAAAACAAACAAACAAACAAAAATGACTCTTTTTTTCCTTTCTTTTTTCTGTATTAAACAAATTTGGACCATTACGTACGTGATCGATAAAGAAAGAGGTTAGCATGGCTCCTTTTTTCCTTCACTCAACTTTACCATCAATTTTTATTAATCTCATCGCACATTGGACGTTCACTAGCTAGCTCTACTTGTGTATTTCTGATATCGACGGCTTACTATTCCTCTAGTTAAATTAATTTCATAAGCATCCCAATATTACTCGACTAAATGTGAAAATTGTTGACGATACATCTGATGACACCTGTTATCCTGTTGCTAAACCAAACATATTCATTATACTATATCTATAAGTAGGTGGCCACGTTTTTTCGATTTACCATTACTAAGTTCTAACACCCCCTCAACCTCCTAAGGGTTCACTAATATAATTGTATTTTTCCACGTTTTCCAACCCCAAAAAAAAAAAATTAAAAATAAAAACCCATTGGTTAGTAGTAGTATATATTATATATGTGACCATAAACCAAGAGTTTGGATTATTAAGCAGATTCCTATTAATAATCGTGAAGTCGAATGATCGTTCGATTCTTTCCTCAGCAGGCTGTAAAACATTTAACATCCGAGACTGACTGAGTTCGCTCCTTAGCCGTCTGATCTTATTTTAAGCCTGGGATCTTGACCGTCCATTTTGGCGCCTTGCCTCATATCATCTTGCTACGGAGCTTTGTGGTTGTGTCTCAACCAATCAGGAGCCCCTGTCAACTGGTAAATATAAATATATATATATATGTTCTTCTCCCTTTATTTTTATTTTTTTGAATGGAACTATATATTGTTCATGCATTAAATTGGTTTCCGTGGATTATACGGATCGCTGCAGGTTTGCGTACCAAACAAGCATACTCTATTATTTGTCGAAACCACAACACTCAGTCGTCTCAGAGTTCTAGCAATCGTCCCTTATTGAGTAATGGCGGCTTCAGTGCAGTTGTATGGAGTTAAAACACCAGAACGCGCCTTTATAAACTCAAAAAGGATTCATGAAGTTGGCTCAAAGGGTCTGAATTTCTCAGCTCTCGTATCCTCTGCTCGTGTATTCTCTAGAAAGGTGGGTCATTCGTCTTGTAAGAACATGATCGCTCTGAGAGTTACTTGTGAAGCTGCAAGGGTGGAGCTGCTAGAGAGAAAAGAATATGAGACTTTCAAGTTAAACAAAACAGAGAAAAAGTTGACTTGTGTAATGAAATTCGGTGGGTCATCAGTGGCATCAGCAGAGAGGATGAAACAAGTTGCCAAACTCATACTCAGCTTCCCAGATGAGAAGCCTGTTGTTGTGCTATCAGCAATGGCAAAGACCACCAATAAGCTTTTGATGGTAAACAAAAGTGAACTCTCTTTCATTAATTATAATTAATTTGTACCTTTTAATTACCATGTTTAATTTCTTCTGTCTGTACGTAATAAAAACTCGGGCTGTGGCTTTCATTAGGCTGGAGAGAAGGCTGTTCGCTGCGGTGTCACCAACGTCGACACTATTGAAGAGTTGAGCTGTATAAAGGAACTCCATATAAGGTTAAAAGAAAACTTACATATTTATATTGGGTCCTATATATCATTCCAGTTTTCGTCAGCTCAAAATATTGCTTTTATCATTTCTCATGATGGAAAATCAAATTCTCCTATGTCCAGGACTGCTCATGAGCTTGGAGTGGAAACAGAAGTTATTGCAGGTAATTACTTGTCTTCTCTTAAATCTTAATGGTTGATTAAATAGGTTTCGCTTTCTTTTTTGTTAACACCCTTGTTACTCTCTGAATATTTTTCTTGCCTCTTCCTTAATATGTGTAGACCACCTAGAAGGACTAGAACAGCTACTGAAAGGCATTGCAATGATGAAAGAGTTAACTTTACGCACAAGAGACTACTTGGTTTCATTTGGAGAAT
Source organism: Camelina sativa (assembly GCF_030686135.1). Lineage (NCBI taxonomy): Eukaryota > Viridiplantae > Streptophyta > Magnoliopsida > Brassicales > Brassicaceae > Camelina > Camelina sativa. Next base: position 30,424 of record NC_141894.1, read on the forward strand.
GCATGTCCACAAGGCTATTTGCTGCGTACCTGAACAAAATTGGGCACAAAGCACGACAGGTATTAATATACTATATGAGATATCGATCACCTTATTATATAATATAGTTTTTTTTTTTGTATCATCATGACTTGATGATGAGTTTTGCTTTGGCAGTATGATGCATTTGAGATCGGGATTATTACCACAGATGAATTCACGAATGCTGATATTCTTGAGGCAACATACCCGGCGGTTTCAAAAAGGTTACTTGGTGACTGGAGCAAGGAAAATGCAGTCCCCATTGTCACAGGCTTCCTTGGAAAGGTATGACCATTGATTTATGAGTTGGAAAAATTCTCTTGCATGCTCTGTTCTGTTGTGTGACTTTTTTAGAATGACTTCACTTTTTGCAGGGATGGAGATCCTGTGCTGTAACTACGCTGGGTAGAGGAGGCAGCGATTTGACTGCAACAACGATCGGGAAGGCTTTGGGTTTGCGAGAGATCCAGGTATATATATAGGGGGTTTATTTTATATTCTATCTATGGAAATACAATGAAGATGGGACTTTGTTAAACTCATATATACTACGTACGTACTGTGATGTGGTGCAGGTTTGGAAAGATGTGGATGGAGTTTTAACTTGTGATCCAAACATTTACTGCGGAGCTCAACCTGTTCCACACTTGACATTTGATGAGGCAGCTGAACTTGCTTACTTTGGTGCCCAGGTAACCATCCTCAACTACGTACACTTGTTGTACCAAATTAAGGACCAAAGTATGTATCACACTCTCTCCATTTTCCATCGCAGGTGTTGCATCCACTTTCCATGCGCCCAGCTAGAGAAGGTAACATTCCTGTAAGGGTTAAAAACTCTTACAATCCCACTGCTCCAGGAACCGTCATCACCAGATCAAGAGACATGAGCAAGGTTCGTGAAGACAATTTGCATCAGTATCTTTTTATATAAAAACATCACTCTGACCCTCTTTGCTTATTATCTTTTCCTAGGCTGTATTGACCAGCATCGTTCTGAAACGTAATGTTACCATGTTGGACATCACTAGCACCCGTATGCTCGGCCAGTATGGTTTCCTTGCCAAGGTAAACCAACTTAACTCGAATTGATGTCAATATTATTAATTCTCACTCTCCCGCCCTCCCAGCTCACTCACACACTCTCTATCTTTGCAGGTGTTTTCCACATTTGAAAAATTGGGCATATCTGTGGATGTTGTTGCAACCAGCGAAGTTAGCATTTCTTTGACATTGGATCCTTCAAAGTTCTGCAGCAGGGAGTTAATTCAACAGGTAAACTTATGAAATTTTTGTATCTGTGTTGCATTCTTTGAGACAACTTCCAGGCTACCCCCTTGTTCTTAGAGCACAGAACATCAAATCAACAACTCATATTGTATCTGTAATTCTTGGCCATATGAACAGGAGCTTGATCATGTGGTAGAGGAACTTGAGAAGATAGCTATTGTAAATCTGCTTCAACACAGATCAATTATCTCTCTCATCGGAAATGTTCAGAGATCATCATTCATACTAGAGAAGGTTAGTTAACTCTCTGGTTTGTTTGGTTTGTATCATTAAATTTTTGATCTACTTAGTGACTTGCCAATTGATCAACAAACAGGGCTTCCGGGTTCTTCGAACCAATGGGATTAATGTCCAGATGATCTCCCAAGGTGCATCTAAGGTCAAACCTCTTTCAACTTCTTTGCCTATATACAAAAGGTTTAGGGGATGTATTTTTTTACCTCTTGAATACACACTCGGCTGAATTTTTTTTGATGATATCAGGTAAACATCTCATTGATAGTGAATGATGATGAGGCGGAGCATTGTGTGAAGGCTCTCCACTCGGCCTTCTTTGAGACAGACACTTGTGAAACAGTCTCAGAACGCCCATCTGGCTACAACTACATCGCTGCCTCTTCACGAAACCCCTAGGTGCAACCTGCAAGGTCTAAAACTAGTTTGATATTATGATTCTTATCAGACTGGTATTAGGAAACAAGACTCCCACTCTCCTTGTGTAATATAATGTAATGTGATGGAGATGTACTGGAAAATCAATAAGTTTTCCTATTTGAATATATTACAACATTAGTTAAGGTTACAAAATCTCATTCCCAAGTCCCACAAAAATATTAAAAAAATGAAGGAATGAAGCAGAAACTATTCTAGATCTTTGTTCTATAACAGGGATGCGAGTCACCAGTAATCACCACAAGAACACACCCCCTGACTAAAGTGATGGAATCTGCTTGAATCCCTTACAGTTATCTCCCTCTTTACAATCTTCGATATAAGTTTTATTGCAGCATGGCAATCCCTGCAGGCCCTCAAGTTCTTCATTACAACAATCGGACACCCTTCTGGTGTACTTATCAGCGCAAATGCAACGGCTAAACGTTCACTGTGATACTTGAGCGACTCAATCTTCATCTGCGCATCTATGTCTTGTACTACCGAACTTGTGTCAGGCTTGTACCCTTCTCTCTCAATTTCAGCTGTCAATTCATTGATCTTCCTCACGATCTCATCTCCTTTTGGGTGTGTATGGTCATTCGATGAGAACACGTGAATCTTGTGGTTCACTTCAACCCAGCTATAAGCCGGAACCTTTCTGATTCCGCGTTCACGCATTGCTTTCTTCACATGCCTAACGCTTTCCCATTTCCCAGCTGCTGCATAGATGTTGGACATGCTTACATAAGCAGCAGCGTCCCTGAGCTTCTCCATACTGAAGAGCCGCTCTGCTGCTCTCTCAGCAAGGCTTTGATTCTTGTGGATCCGACATGCATTCAACACTGACGACCACATGATTTCATCTGCCTCAAAGGGCATTTCGTCAATCAACTTCTCTGCCTCTGCAAATCTTCCGTTTCTGCCAAGCATATCCAGCATGCATGCATAGTGTTTCCTTTTTGGAGTTATCCCATAGGTCGGAGACATTGCCTGGAAATATGCTGTTCCTTGTTCGACTAATCCACAGTGACTACATGCAGTCAAGACGCCTAAGATGCTGACTGAATCTGGCTGGAGACCTGATTGCATCATCTTTGTGAATGCACCAATTGCTGCTTCTCCATCTCCGTTATCAGCGTATGCTGAAATCAAGGCATTCCAGGAAACTGCATTTCTATCGGGCATCTCTTCGAATACTTGAACTGCATCTTTGATAGAACCACATTTGGCATACATATCAACCAAACCACTTCCGGAGAAGACATTTTCCAAATTCCCTGACCTGATTATGAATCCATGGAGTTGTTTCCCGAGCAACAAAGAAGCAAAACTAGCGCAAGCTTTCAAAACAGTAGCAAAAGTTGATTGGTCAGCTCGTAAATTTGCTCCTCGCATCTTGGTGAACAACTTAAGCCCAGCTTCATGAAGCCCTGTCTGTACGTAACCTGAGATCAAGGCAGTCCAGGAAACAGAGGTCTGTTGTGATAAACTCCTGAAGATCAATTCAGCTTCCTCGAACATTTCACATTTTGCGTACATATCAACTAAAGAATTACCGACATGAAGGAATGAATCAGCCGTTGCGAGAATGGCCTGGCTGTGCACTTGTCGGCCCATCTGCAAGGATGACAAGTTAGCTGCGATGCTCAGCACCGTCGCGAAAGGGAAGTTTCTGCGGTCAAACCCCATGCACTGCATTTCTCGGAACAACTTGAGGGATTCGGGGTATCTCTCAGCCTGTGAATAGCTTGAGATGACCACATTGTAAGAAACGAAATCCAACTCAGGCATTTCATCAAAGAGTTTCCTAGTTTCAAAAATACGGTCATGTTTTGAGTAGAAATCAAGAATCTGATTCCCAACAGAGGCATCCCCGGAAAAGCCGGTAGTAACTGAGAGACCGTGGAGTTGCTGACCGAGAGGGAAATCGTGTAGCCCAACAACAGCCTTGAGGACCCCAGAAAAGGTGAAATCTGAAGGCTTGTGACCAGACTGCCGCATTTTAAGAAACAGATGAATGGCCTCCGTGTACAAACCATCCTTCTCATACCCTGTAATAAGGGTGTTGAAAGTGACAGAGTCCTTGTCTCGAACGTCCTGGAACAGCAAAGAGGCTAAATCGAGTCGGCCTATCTCACAGTAGGACTTAATCAGAACATTGGAGACAGTGAGAAAGAGGTTAGTATGAAAGCCTAACTTGACGGCAAAAGCATGAAGTTGACCAACTGCATTCTGGTCATTGCAGCCAGGTAAAAGGGTAGTAAAGGTGACGTGATCGGGCAGGGTACAACCAGAGGACCTGCACATCTGACGGAAGAGCTTGAAAGCTTCATGAAACTGGTCGTTCCGGGAGTAGCACCCAATCAAGATGGTCCACGTAACAACAGTTCTATCGGCCATAGCGTCAAAAAGGTCACGGGCGGTGGAAAGATCACCGGTCTTCACGTACCCAGAAATCATGGTATTGGTGGAGACAGTGTTCTTGTGAGGCATTTCGTCGAACACCTTGCGTGCGGCAGAGACTTGACCTCTCCTGAGAAGGTCCTCGACGATGAAATTGGAGCGGCAAGTATCTGTGTCGAAGCCAGTTTTGATGATGCGAGCATCAACACGTGTGTTGAGAAATATCGCCGGTGGCGGTTGTCGGAACTGCCGTAAAGTCGCAAGAGTTCTTGAGCGGACTTCATTACCATAATAAGCCTTGCAATAAATATAACGTTTCATAAGCAGCAGCCAAATTTCGAATTACCAAACCCTAAATACAATCATTACTTACTTACTACCTATACCCCAATTATTACTAGTGAATTCTGATCATTAGATACTCATTCATCTAACTAACTACTCTACTCCTCCAGTTTTAAATTTTGGTTTTGAATGGCGTCGTCCAAAAAGAATAGACTGTAGTAATTAATTAACAAAACGATCCTAAACTTTTTAGTCCACGATTCAAAGGACTGTTTGGATCAATCAGTACAAAAAAAAAAAAAATCAGACTACATAAGCCCAAAAGGTCCAAATAACTGGAAGCCCATTAAGAGAACACCCAAAAGCCCAAACTTATAGATATGTTCATTGCCACGCGCGCGCCCGTTTAATGCGGGCAAAATTGAACACAATTCAAGAGAAAAGAAAAACCATACTGTTTGTACTTGTACAGTATATGGGTTTTATCAAGTTTGAAACTAATTAAAGGACTAAAAAACAACCGAACACGAACCTAGTCAAATCGATTAACAACCAAACATAACAGACAATCTCGTGATCTGATATCACTTTCTATATAAATTATATAATTACTAAGCGTAGGGAGTAGTACGTTACGTATATGATGATTTCAAATTCCAAAGACGAGAGCGAACACGAAACAACAGAAGAAAGAGCGTTGACTGTATGAAAGTGAGAAAGAAGACAAGGAGGTAGAGAGCATAGAGAAGATGCTCATCATGCTTGCCACGCAATCCCTTTACTTTACAACGTATTTACAATCTACTAGTAAGTACTACTACTATATGTTTAAAGAAACAAATATTTCTAGCTAGTAACGTTATTGTTATCTTTGTTGTTTCTGAATACATAATATTTTAATTTATTTGACCAGATATAGCCAGCCTCTATCTCTATCTATAGACGACATAATCTACTACACCAATTTATGGGACTATATAATCAAATAATATCCCAGCTCCTCGGCTAATTTACATATATAAATACTGATGTATTTCATATACTCCGTAATTTATCAAACGGCCACGTGTAATGAAATGGATTTAAGCTTTTGATTTTGTAATATAGAGAATCATCTTTGAATTCGGACGGTAAGCAATTAACAAACAACAAAACCTCTCGGCTAGACGTAAATAAATATATACTATTGTTTTTTTTTTTTTTTAAGTAGAGAGGTGATGTGGGAGAATATATAGGACGGTCAACGTGAGGATAATTACGTCAGCGAGATGAGGCAATCAAAGGAGCAAAGGCTGAGAAAGTAAAGCCATCTTGTCGGGTACTCTCGTCTTTAACGACGTCCTTGCGATGCGAGTGCCGAGTGGCCTCTTCCTCTGAGTGAGAGAGAGAGAGAGAGAGAGAAAAGCTCTTAAATAATTAAATTTATGATTAATTGCTTCACTTCTTTTTATTAAAGCTGTTCTTCTCTGAGTTTACCATTTTACCCTATGTATATATATATATATATCCTTAACTATGTACTATATATACTAGTAGTATATTAGTAATAATTTAGTACCTCGTTTTATAATTTTTCTTTTAATAACGGTAGAATACAACGAACGCGTGAAACGTAAAAGAACAAAACAGTCAATTCAAGGTGAATATTCAATATGTGTTCCGGCCACCTTTTAAAAGGCCCGGCTCAAATTTTAATTAGACTTTGTGCCCAAAAAAATTCCTTAAATTTTAAGGTGTTATTTTCTAAATATTAAAATTTAGGATCCTATATACAAAATTATCAGAATTTTAGGACCTTAAAATCATATAATTTTTTGTAGAAAAACTGTGGACCTAGAGCATTGTCTACCACATCCTAAGGGTGTAAATGGTTGTAGTGGTTAGGGCGGACAAATCCATCTACGGATCATACCGCTTTTTATTTACCATTTATTATGTGTAGTCTGCAGTAGTGCGGTCCACATAAAACAGAAATAAAACTGCAACGGACTAACTGCGGACTGCTTTTCTTTATAAATAGAATTGGATCGCAGCAGTTCATTGTCTACACTTAAAATAGAGCGGTCTGGTCTGCAGATAAATTTGTCCGTCCCGACCACAGTTACCATTCAGACCCTTAGAGTTAAAATAATAAATACAGTAGTATGATATGCGGATGGCGAATAAAAATATTAAAAGGGACTATATGTATTTATTTACCAACGGTCAAGGAATGTGACTTTACCACCAAAAAAAAAAAAGATCCATCTAAATTCCAGTTTTTTTTTGTATGGATAAAAGAATAATAATTAATAATTATACAACTCAAGAAATAAGTAATGTTGTACTAGAAAACTAGCTAGTAACAGATGATGTAGTTGTAATACATAGGTGATAGGGTCTTTTGGTTAAGAGAATACATGGGATTTGGGGTTTTGCTAGGTCTGTTTTAAGCGAGAAAGAAAAGAAAAGGAAAGCAAAGGGTAGGCAGGCAGGTGGGAGGCGAGGCGGCTCGCGTGGGGCACAAAACTCTGTTTCATCTCTCTCTCTCTCTCTCTCTCTCTCTCTCTATCTATCTTTTTTGTTCTACTTTTGTTACCACTTATCCACACTGCCCCTCTCTTCCTCCCAATGGTCAATTCCATTTACCCTCTCTCTCTCTCTCTTATTTTCTTTTTATCTAATTTAAGTCCGTATGGTTCATTTATGTGTATTCATTCTTTCCTTTATATTTGTCCCGACTTTTATATACATACCAAATCAGTGGTAGATACTATAAGTCTATAATACGAGTACTAATCAAAATCCAAACGCTCTGAAGCCTAAGTTAATAACCTTTTTTATACATCTTAGGGTTTTTTGACAAATAGGCGGTAATTAATGACGAATAGACCACAAGTTCACAGACAAAAACTCGTGGTCGACAAAAAGATAGAATTATAGAAAGGTCATGCACCTGCATGCAGAACAATATATCGACGTCTATCTCGATGATATTACTTTATCTGCTGGTGAAGTTATAGTGGTAGTGATGATAATTTAATTTAGAGAAGATCGATCGAGTGGGATTCCAGTTTCAGTTTGCATGGGCTTAGGGGTTATACTATATATTCCTATATATTTATATCTGATTTTCTTTTAAGGGAATTCGTGAGCACTCCCACAATATTCTCACCGCCTTTTCGCCGCGACACCGACATGCGACATCTTCCTTTTTCTTTTTTCATTTCGTTACATTCTCCATTTTGTTTTAAAATAATATTTCAAAAAATTATTACAAACGATACAGCTTAATGTTACGGGACTTAACATTATACGATATGTATATAAGCATTACTACAAATTATTAACATTCATACCAAAAATACATATATACGATATGTATATAAGCACTATACTTAAACATTCTATAACACATATGTACAGTTCCTAAATCCTAACACCACGCCCGCCCATACATAGGCACAGAGAATGTACCTCTGTGTATGACAGATACATATATACATGCATCATGCATGAATATATATATATATATATATATATATATATATATATAATTTGTATAACTCTAAAGCTGAGTTTAGGGTTTAGTTCGAATCTATCCTTTCCACTCGCTATCGGCTCTTTTTTTTTTTTTTTTTTTTTTTTTGATAAAATGTGAATTATATTACCGAATTGGAACATTGTTATTTACAAAAGCTCGGGACAGTGAGCGTCTATGGCCAAAAAAAAAAAAAAAACCATAGAGAACTAAAGGACTAAAAATTAGAATTAGTAGATATTAGACGTGGGTAAACCACTGCGAGAGAAGGAGATTACACCCCTTACGGTACTGACGAGCTAGCAGAGTGTCCCTTATACTTCTGTCTATTTGAGCGAAAGTAGAAGTAGGAGGGAGGATGGTGCTGTTGTGGATAGCAGTGTTGCGCACCTTCCACAAAGTATAAACTGTTGCTTGAACCGAGATCTTCTTCAGAGTAGAGGAGAGACGAGGGGATTTACTCCGAAGCCAGGTGATGAGCGTGTGCCAATCCATGAAAATACAGGGGTGTTGGCCTAGGCGGTGAAGCACCTTGAGCCAAATCCCTTCAGAGTACGAGCAGTGAAGCATAAGATGGTCTCTTGTCTCTGTCTCAGAGTTACACAGTGGGCAGAGAGGGCAAATTTGCATTCCCCAACTGAGAAGACGAGATTTTACAGGAAGTCTATCTAGATTGGCAATCCAGAAGGTGAAGGCGTGTTTCGGAACAGAGGCCTTGAACCAAACTACCGTTGCCCAATTTTTGACTTCTTCATGAGGTCGAAGCTGGTTCCAGGTTTTCTTGGTTGAGAAGTGATCAGAAACAGTGTTACCTGCTGACCATTGGAAGATGTCAGAGCCCGCTGAGGTAGAGGGGATTGGCATTGAGAGTAATAAGTGGCGAAGAGCTGATGCACCAGCAAACCTTGATCTGCTAGAAGGGAGCCGCCAACCATTTTGATTGCAAGCTTCGGCAACTGTGGCTGTGATAGGGATACCTAGTTGAATAGGACCTCTGCTACCCAGATAATCATGAAGGACCCCGAGAGTGGACCAGTTGTCTAACCAAAAGCTTGCCTTATTCCCATCCCCGATTTTACACTTGAGCATGGTTTTAGCAAGCGGTCTAAGGCCAAGGAGAAAATGCCATATCCAGCTAGAGGTGCTATGAGCCTCCGCGAGCCAGTAAGGTGCTCTCTTCATATTATGCTCCTTCATCCAGGCAACCCATAATGATCCGCTTGAGGAAAAGAGAAGCCAGACCAGCTTCAGGTTCAAGACTCGGTTCCAAACTAAAAGGTTCCTGAGCCCTAGCCCTCCTTCTGTTTTGGGCAGGCAAACTTTCTCCCAGCTGACTTTAGCGTTAGTTCTTTTACTAATGTCACCAGACCATAAGAAGGCATTGCAAAGCTTTTCCAGAGCTTTAATACAACCTTTTGGGAGGGCAAATGCAGACATCCAAAAATTGATAAGCCCATAGATAACTGAGGAAACCAGCTGAAGTCGACCTGCAAAGGACAAGCATTTGACTGCCCAGCCATTGAACCTTTCTGCCACTTTGTCCGTTAGAGGCGAGTAGTCCTGCTTCCGCAACTTGCGGTGAAGGAGAGGGAGACCAAGATATCTGATAGGTAGAGTTCCAGGTTGAAACCCTAAACCCGAGATAGCTGTAGCGTCCTCTGGAGATAGCCCCGCATGGAAGAGTTCGGTTTTCTGCTTGTTCATTTGCAACCCAGACATGTTGTGGAATAGGTCAAGAGTGAGGTTGATTTGGTGCAAAGAGGAGGGCTTGCCGTCAAAGAAGAGCATGATATCATCCGCGAATGCCAAGTGAGTAATTTGAGGCTGTTGGCCCAGAGGATGGAACCCGATGGAACCTTCCGCAAATTTGGAGGTCAAAAGATTGGAGAAGACCTCCATTGCAATGACGAACAGAGGGGGGGAAAGCGGGTCACCCTGCCTAAGCCCTCTTGCTCCTTTAAAGTAGCCACACAAGTCTCCATTAACCTTGATAGAGAAGGAGGTTGTTGTCATGCATTGCTTGATCCAATTAGTAAAGATAGGGGGAAATTCTGCAGTCTCCAGGATGAGCATTATGAAATCCCAATTTACAGAGTCAAATGCTTTCCTGAGATCCACTTTAAGGAAGCCCCTTGTGGAAATTGTGTCTCTGTTGAAACCTTGAGCCATCTCCGTTGCCAATAAAACATTTTCTACCAGAAGTCGACCTTGGACAAAGGCGGATTGAGCGTTACTGATCATGTGCGGTAAGAGGCATTGTAGTCTTCTTGTGAGGATTTTGGAGACAATCTTATAAGCCACATTGCAGCAGGAGATGGGTCTGAACTCACCTATCCTGTCTGCACCAACCCTTTTAGGGACTAGAGTGATAGCTGTTGCGTTCCACTGCTTCAAGATTTGCCCAGAGGAGAAGAACTCCTTGACAGCTAATGTAAGGTCTTGACCAGTGATATCCCAGGTTGCTCTAAAGAATTCTCCTGTATATCCATCCGGACCCGGGGTTTTGTCCCTTGGGAGAGAGAAAGCTTCATTCTTGACATCCTCGGAAGTGACAGATGAGAGCAGTAGTGCATTCATTGATTGGTCGCACCTAAAAGGTACAAAGGAGCGGATGAGGTCTTTGTTCTCCTCAGTTAACATGAGAGATTCTCTGCCTAGTAGATTATTGTAAAACTCAACACAATGCGCTTTGACTTCTCCTGGGTCCTCAATGATTCGTCCAGTGGGGTCTTCGAGATAGTGAATCTGGTTGTGACCTCTGCGAGAGTTAATCATACGGTGGAAGTAGGCAGAATTACAGTCACCACACTCCACCCATTTGACTCTTGATCTTTGATGCAGAAATTTTTCCTCCGCCATTGCTAGATTCATCCAGTCCTGGTGAGCTTTCTTTTCCATTGCTGCCAGGAGGGAGGATGGGTTAGCTAAAAGCCTTGCCTGACATGAGAGCAGGTTAGCTTGAGCCTCCTTAACCCTATTCTCCAGGTCTGAGAAATGCTCCTTGTTTAGGTCTTTGATGACTCTTTTAAGGAGCTTAAGCTTTTTAGCTAGCCTAAACATAGCAGTGCCTTCGATATGAGTGCCTCTCCAAAAGTCTGTCACTCGGGGAATGAAGTCCTTGTGCTTCAGGAGAAAATGCGAAATCATGAACTGCCTCTTAGAGGAGGAGGCTTTACCAAACACCAAACAACCAGGAGAGTGATCTGAAACATCTGGGTCACCAAAATAAGCATAAGCCATTGGAAATTCCAATTGCCAGTTATCATTCACCAAAATGCGGTCCAGTTTCTTAGCAATGGGGTTTTCTTCTTGCTTATTCCACCAGGTTAGTGAGTTTCCTCTGAAAGTGAGGTCAGATAGACTCGCATTGATGATGCATTGCCTGAACTCTGACATACCTTTAGAGATCCGAGTGCTCCCCGAGGAACTTTCTGAAGGGTTTAGAGTTTGGTTAAAGTCTCCTAGAGTCACCCAAGGCTTGGAACTGATGATTGGATCCTTGGCTAAATTCTCTAATTCCTCCCACAAAATCTGCCTACCATATTTGTTGTTCACCGCATAGACAAAGGAGCACACAAAATCCTGCACCATACCCGGGATGTGAACAATACAAGTGATCATCTGGTTTGATTTAGAATGAACTGAAAGCTTCACTTTGGGATCCCACACCACCCAGATTCTCCCTAGCTCTGCAAACTCGTAGTTACCGACAAAATTCCAGTTTGGAAAAGTTGAATTAAAATACTTAAGAGACTTGCGCAACTTAACTCGAGTCTCGATAATACTACCAAAAAGAGGCTTGTAATGCCTCATCCACTTATTGAAGCTCCTACGCTTAATAGAGTGGTTAAAGCCCCGAATGTTCCAACAAAAGGTGTCTATCATAGCTAATGACGTTTTGGTTTGGGGTTCTGCCCCTGAAGAGACTTGAGTTTCCTCCTATCCTACTTAGAAATAACTTCAGTAAACGATTCTTCTTCAGCTTCGCCACTAGCCTCTTCTTCGCTCGAACTGTTCTCTACTGAAGAGGCAGAAGAAGCGTCAGAGGCTACACTCTGCTCTGACTCAGACTCAGAAGAGGAAGGAGGTTTATGTCGTGCTGAGCGCTTCTTGGTTGTAGCAGATACCCCCGGAGTTTTGGAGAGAGGGTCCTGAGCCTTTGAAGCTTTTAGCACTGGTTTCGAGAGGGGTGGCTTAGTCGAAGGGGTGGACTGGGGAAGGGACTGGGGCAGAATCGTTTTGGGGGGAGAGGCCGCATCTTCTGGGTCTGATTGCGGTTGTTTCTCAACCCAAACGGCCAGGGGAAGTGAAGAGCGCTTCCTTATTTTCTTTTTCTGCTTTTGGCCGGAGGTGGCGTTTTCGTCTGCTTTTATTTTCTGTTTGGTCGTCCGAGCCTTTGGACATGTCTCAGAAGTATGAACAGAAGAGTTGCAGGAGACACACGTAATGGGTGCAGTTGGGCATCGTCGAATGCTGTGACCAAGCTGTTGGCAATGACTACACAAGGGGGGGAGCCATGGACTAGAGACCTCAATCCGATGAATCTCTCCTGTGGCAAACTGTACGTTGACTGCTTCTGGTAATGGTTTAGAGGGGTTGATTATAGTAAGAACCTTCCCAACCTCCAGATTAGTCATCTCCAATGTTGATGGGTGACAGTGGACCGGTTGGCCTAGGAGACCTGCTATATATTCGAATCCTTCCTCAGAGAAAAAGTGCGGAGGAACTCCTCTGAATTCAAGCCAGACTGGAACCTCTGTGAGCTCGGGGAGAGATGGGTTTAGACCTGGTTTCCAAGGGGCTACAAACATTGTTTGTCCTTCAATTTGCCACATGCCTTGACTCAGGACTCTCTGCCGAGTTAGAGAGTTGGGAATGCGGATGAGAATGGTACGGAGTCCCAACTTGGAGATGGTAATGTCTCTTAATCGATTGCTCCAAATACCATTGAAGATGGCGTGCAAGGCTCCAGGGGAAGGGAGATTACCGTGGAATTGGCCGACTATGAAGGATTCCCATCGTTTGTGGTTTATGGTAATCACCTCATTAGGAATTTTGACACAGAGTTCACCGGAGTCTAGGACAAAAGCTTCACCTTTCTTAGACATTGTTCCCGTTGGTCCCTTGAGCAAATCCACCCACAAGGGTTTAGGTGAGGACTGAACCGTGTTCTCTTTGAGTGAGGACGCTGAGTCCATTAGGTTCGGATCCACTTGTGGACCTGAAGATAGCACCTCTGTTGCAACTTGAGCTGAGATCTGGATTGCAGTTCCCGAGGCAGAGATTGGCACAGAAATCGGGAGCGTCTGGCCTGAGGACACTGGATTCTCTGGTGAAATCGAAGGATTTCTGGGGGGAGGGAGCTTAGGAGCTGAGGTTGACGAAGAGGGAGGCGGGGGGAGAGAAGAGCTTGCAGGAAGAGGGATTTGTTTGGCTGGGGGGAGCGAAAGCTTGGGAGGATGTTTAGGAGGAGGACGAGAGGAGGACGAGAGGAGGGAGAGCGACGGGATTTCCTCATCGGACCGGATGCTGGGTTGCCGCCGCCGAGATCGGCAACGGCGGTTTCGAAGGAAAGGCTAGGTTTGAGGGAGAGAGAAAAAGCCTTATGCTCTATCGGCTCTGTTTCACCGTAAGAAGTAAAAAAAAAAAAAAAAAATTAATAGTTTTAGGTATTAAATGAAGATATATTTATAACAAAGCAAAGCATTAATATTGTCTATGGAGAGACATACACACAGATGTTTGTAAATGGCAAAGATCAGATAAAGCTGAAAAGATAGCATCACGCTCGTATATATTGCTTTTTCCTTTTTTTAATTTCCATTTATATATTTGGTCGTAGTAATTAATAGCATAAGTCAGAGGGCTCTCATTTCCAGCCATCTAACCCTACCCGTCCGATCGATCAAATCGTCTCTATCCGATGTAATCATTTCCTTTCCACCGTTGGATTCTGGGTTAGATCATTACACAAAGGACTAATAAGGAATGTACAAAGTTTCAAGTTTCAGGTGTTTAGTTTACAAAGTGCCCTTAGTCAAAAGGATGTATATTGCGACTCGAAAGGGTTATATCGGACATATCAGAGATGGTAGAACTAGAAAAGATAAAGACAACACTGTATGACAAGTGTTACGTAAGACCTTCTGCAAGGAGAACTAGATTTAATGAAATACAGTAATACCAAAAGTAAAACGATCCGACAAACACAATCCGACAAGATTATTTATCTTTTACGATTTCTCATGCAAAGATTTTATTTATTATTATGTTTTTTTTCCAGAAAAGAAATACATGAGTTTAAACACCAAAAGAAGTAACTTTCTTTTTCAGCTAGAGGGAGCATAACTGTACGGACTTCTCTTACTCTATTCAACCAACATACGTATGAAATCTTCTTTTCCATCAATCCGTAGTTTTATAAGTAATTTTAAGATTAGTTGTGGAGCTCAGACCTGAGATACAAAAAGGCATTTTGCATATAAAAGAGACAAGCGTGGAAGCTAAAAGCATGTGACAATTAACTTTGTAAACTTTGATAGAGTAAAAATATATACTATATTTTTCTGGGCTTTTCTATATTTATAGAACAGTTAGAACTTTATTAATATTATAATTAAAACCCATGCGCTATTCCACTGATACTTATTACTACTAATTATTCGAAACAAAAAAGTAACAAATATAATGTACATACTGTATATGGCAATTACAAGTTACAATACATAGGCGATCCCACAAAAATGGACAAATTATATGTAAACAGAACAGTCTGTTTAATGGTTGATATTTTAAAGCAGAGACATGGAAGGAAAATAAATCCATGGGTTTGTTCTTATTAATTATGTACACACCATAAATTCCATAATTCGAATCGTTCATATATATACACGTCTTGCCATATAATTAAGTGGGATATACTGTATGATATTAATCTGGATAGTAAACATAAGATGCTGATTTTTTAACATAGCATTGTATGATGATGATTACTCGTAGTATATATATATGTTCTATCGCAAAGTGGAATATAATACTATGTGCATAAAAATGGTTTCGTATATATTATTTCCCTAAAAAAAAAACAATGGTTTCTTATAATTATATATACATATATATATACATGTATATATATAGGATAATAGGAATGTACATGTAAGAAAAAGAGAGAGAGAATGAAGTGGTAAGAAAATTAATGGCGAGAGCGGTAAGAGCCGACAACAAGGACAGACGGAGCCGTCTATTACCAACAACTCCCTTCTGATAAAAGCCTGTTCTTCCTCTTCTCTTCTTCTTGCCATTTTTTTAAAAAAAATTGAAATTAAAATCATAATACTATATATATATATATATATATTTATTTTCAATTGTAATTAAGTATCTTGATGTCATATGTTTGTTTGATTATACTTTTTTTGTTACTTGAAAATTGAAATGGCTAATGTTATAATTATACACAAATTAACTATAAACGCACACTTAATTATAATAAAATAGAAATATCAAATATTGAGTATGTACGTAATAGATAGAGAAAGTATATTATGATAATTAGAAGGGAGGAAACTGATGATGAGTTGGACTTAGAAGAAGGGTCTCACTCTCTATAAATAGACTCTGCATGGCTCTCACTCTCTCCTCACCAAAAAACCTTGAGCCAAATAATCAATAACCTCCTTAAACTTTCTCGATCGCTTTTTTTTGCTTCAAGAAAATTAAAAATGCAATACCAGACAGAATCGTGGGGATCATACAAGATGAACAAGATAGGGTTCGGCGGTGTGGGGATGGTGGCTGACACTGCAGGTCTGCTTCGCATAGAGTCTCTGGCGGCAGAGAGCGCTGTGGTGATATTCAGCGTGAGCACGTGCTGCATGTGCCACGCCGTGAAGGGTCTCTTCCGAGGAATGGGCGTCAGCCCCGCCGTCCACGAGCTCGACCTCCACCCCTACGGCGGCGACATCCAGCGAGCCCTCATCCGTCTCCTCGGCTGCTCCGGCGCCTCTTCTCCCGGGTCTCTTCCGGTCGTCTTCATCGGCGGTAAACTTGTTGGAGCTATGGACAGAGTCATGGCTTCCCACATCAACGGCTCTCTCGTTCCTCTTCTCAAAGACGCCGGCGCTCTCTGGCTTTAATGATTGATACCTCCCTCCCTTGTGCTTTTCTTTCTTTTTCTTTTTGTGAGCTAGCTATCTCTAATTAATGTCTTAAGAGAATGAGATGAGGAAGTTAATTAGGAAAAAACTAAAATCGATCGATGACAGGTTAGGTTTTATATATAGTTTGTAATTAGAGAGACTTGTGCGTTTGTTTTAAAGCTCACCTTTGTCTCCTATCTATTAGATCCTTTCATATCGAATCAAAGACAGTTCTTGTTATTTGATGATCACACAAATTTACACAAAGGGACGACGACTTGTTTACAAGGATGCCAAATTTTACAATTATCGATCGCCATCACATCAGCTTATAAGAATGCTCTACTCTGTCTAATGATCTCTCACACGTACGTACACTCTTATGTGTGAGACTTGGGTTTGAAGATGTTACTTAGCAAATACCCCATTGTTGTTTCTTGCGAAGGCCTGCTCGTACCAAGAACAGAGCAATCCTCGTTGTTCTTCACCTTCAGCTTGCTTACTCCTATCTCTTTTCTGATTGACTCCACTATTTTTGATTCAACTGGGTTTCCTGTCACGTCCGTTACGTAGAAAGTGTCTTTCGCCTTACCCTCTCGAGTCGAGATCTCTGCTCTCACAATTGTTAAGCTGTTCTCTCGGAATGTTCTGGTTATGTCTGAGAGGAGACCAACTCGGTCTTCTGCTAATAACTCCAGCTCTAAACCCTGAAAGTATGATGCATAATCTGTTTTTGAGTATATCAGAAAGAAAGAAAAAAAAACATAGAGAGTACATCATCAATTGATTTGCAGAGCACAGGATATGTTGCATTTTTCTATTTGATTACCTCGGATGCTCTCCTCTCAATGGCTGCTTCCAGACATTGTATGACACGTTCTTGCTCAGCTTCTGAGTTTATGGGAAGTCCATCTACATGACGGATGTAAAATTCCTGCAGCAATATTAAGTCAGATTGATTATTATGTATGGTTAGAGAAAAGAGGTCCAAGTTTACATGGTTAGTAACCTGATAAGCCTCCACCGGTTCTGTGCTGACCATGCCATGGAACACCACATACTGCATATCAGTCAAAGTACAGACTACGTCAAACACAAGCTTTGGTCTATCTTTGGACCTCATGGTGACAACGGTATAATCCTTGTCAATGTTCATTAGTGTGACATTGGGCCTTGACGCCGATGGGCTTGCTCTTTTGACTCCCTCGTACTCGTAGTCCCTGTCATCAAACATGATCTGATGCAACCGTCTCTCCCTGTGGGTATCAGAAGAGGAGAAGACCGTTTTCGCAGCTCTTGAACCGCTGTTCGTCCTGACTACATTGCACAGCAGCTCTTTAATGGTGGAGAGGCGAATCAGGTCAGTAATGGCAGAATTAGTTGAATGGTCCGTGACATGAATAACCGCTGCGGCCCTGGTGTTGTGAGTCCATATCTCAGCGTTCACAACATTGCAGTGAAGGTCTGTGAGAACAGCAGATACTTCAGACAAGAGACCGGGTCTGTCCGTTCCAGCGAGCTCAATTGCTGTGTATTCATCAGAGGGCATTACACCAACCGAGCTTCTCAAAGGTGGAACAAACCACCCAGCGTTGCTCTCTATCCTCTGCGCAATGATTTCAACAAAGGCTTTCTTTATACAGATAGGCAAAGCAAAAGAACAAAGCAGAGGTGATGTTACATACATACATACCCTTTGGATATAGTCAAGGACTTGTGTGTCTCTGATCTTTTGGCCAAATTGGTCGATCACTTTGAAGACGTCCATGAACCAACCTCCATCGGAAGAGATGTAAGCTTTCTTGATCACAAGATTCGTATCAGTGAGCACTTGCACTACTTCCAACAGAGTCCCATGTTTGTTCACACTATCAACCTTTTTTTTTTTTGTAAAAAACAAGACAAATCCCATCTCAAACAGGGAACTCTCTCTGGACTGTACTCAACAACTATAGTAGTTATTACCTGAATAACGGTGGCATCATCGCAGGCGTTGTTGTCTATTACAACTCTGTTTCCATGATACATATAGATGAAACAGAAAAATCCGTAAAGAAGAAACTTGAGAAGCTGACTGAAGTAGATGTCTTTACAAAGGATATAATAATAGCCAGCCTAACTAACACATAGGAGCCTAGGAGACATGGAGAAACAGAGGGACCAAAGAAAAAGGAAAGAAAAGAGAAAGATAACCTGGGTGGATTCATTCTCCTGATGAGCTTGGCATATTCATCATCATCCATGGTGGTTGGTTGGTTTGGGTGAAGCAGAGACCCAGGAGAGTGAGTCCTCCAGTTTCTGAGGAAAATTATGCACAAAAGTTTTAACGAAAGAAAAGCAAAGGGGATAAAAGAGAGAAAGAGAGAGGATAATAAAATTAAAATAAAAAAATGGGTAGGCGCTCACCGAACCGAACCTTTACCTTTACAACTTTATCCATCAGCCCGGATCAAGCACGTGCCACTAAAGATTCCTTGGAGACGTGGTACAACTTAGATTCTGTTATAGTACTATTGTTGGAATAATAATAATAATACTAGTAGCAAAAGTCGATGATCGGTGAAGAAGATTTGGGTTCCGTCAAATTTTGAATTGATGATCAAAAAGAAGATTGGGAGAATAATATTCTCAATCTCGGATATAAGCAGGGATCATCATCATCATCATATGGCATCCTTATCTGAAGTAGTAGTAGTAGTAGTAGTATAACACGTTCACAGCTGCATAACCAACCAAGTAACGAACTGAGTTAGGCTTTTAGGACACTTGTGTGGAATAACCAATATAAAGGCATAACGTCACTCATGTAAAATTAAATGTGGTTGCAAAACGGAGGCAAAGTAGAGGAAGCAAAGCATTTTTTCTTTCCTTTTCCTAGTTGCGGATTCCACACCCACTTGGGAATCTCACAATGATCTTGTGCCTACTCTCTCATTATTTGATGATGACCTCTTTCTTTTTCATTATTTTAAGTCAACACACGCCACCTAGAATCTTTAGGCACCACCAATAACCTTTGTTACCGGTGAATGAAGGAATCGAATGTGATTACGGTTGGGCATACAAGAATGTTGCTCAAGATATCTTTACTTTGAAACTAGCTAGTTTAAGAAGAAGTTGTTATCCTTGGGGGGGGGGGGGGGGGGGGGGGGGTCAGAAACGCCCTTTCTCAAGTCATCTTGGCCTCCTGAAAGCCAATTGTAAGAATCATCATTCATCAACCACAACCTGTGTTTGATGTTCATGTTATGTCGTTTACGGACGAGTGGACAAAAGAGGATGGTGCGGCGGAGCAAAATCGAATCTTTCGAGTGAGAGAAAACGATAAAACAGAGAACCAACAACACCTTCGTCAAAAAAGGGAATGAGAGAGAGAGAGAGAGAGAGAGAGTGGCTAACTTGGAACCTATTGCGAATGTGCTCAAAAACGGAAGTTCATTGCTTGCCTCGCCCTACAGGAGGAGGAGCACCACCGCGCCTACGCCGGCCACCGTCAAATTGAAATTGGTCAGCCCCCAGAGAGAGAGATTTTCATTGTTTCTTTCTTGGGCCCATTTGTCTCCATCTGGCTGGGCTCTAATTTTATTTATGGGTTGATACAAATCAGCCCAATAAGCCCAGCTCGCTCCAAAATAATTGTACCCTTGTGAGCGTATTGTTAGTACGTGCTTAATAATTTCATCAACATTTTCACAAAAATAAAAATTGTCATCTAGAATAGGTCATCTCCATCAAAGGATTTAAGCAGTTGCTTAAGAGTTCCTAAAGTATTATTTTCTCTGTATTAGAATAGATGATTTTTTTGAGATTTTCACCTAAATTAAGAAAAATATTTAATGTTTAGCAATAAATGTATTATTATTCATAATAACATTTTTTCATAATTATTAACCAATAATAATTCATCAAAGTTTTAAATTCTTAATCAATGATTCTTGATATTTGTAATTTTGTAGTATTAATTGATAAAAATATACAAAAAATCATTTATTGTGAAACAAGAAAAATTCTGAAAAATCATCATTAATTTTCTTTGTATGATTTTGTTTAAAATCGTTGTTTACCTAAAATGTTTTTGATATGTTTAGAAATTTGGGTGTATCAGTTTCTGATTGGATGAGAGAAAAATAAAATTTTCTTTTATTTATTTTTGTTATGTTATTTTCCTAGTTGTCTCTCTCTCTTAATCGACTTCGATATCATCTCCACATAAAAGACGACGATAGAACTGAAAGGTGATTCAGCCGGAAAGTGGATTTCACCGGGGCATCACATCTCCACCGTAAGAGACACCATCGACGATCTCGGTTCATCAATCCGGTCGCCATTTGGTTGACCAAATCGGATATTTTTTATGCCAAATCTCCAATGGGTGGTTTAGTGATGTCATGTAAGTTTTTTTTGGTCAGAATCTTATTGATTTTATCTGTAGATCGACATGCATCTCAGTTTTATGGATATAAAAAGAAATTAGTATTCTACAAATTAAAATCGTTTTTTTTTGCAAAATTATGGTTCTAGGATGATAGGTGATAATAGATGTTCAAGAGAATTTGAAATTGATTTGTTTGTTTATTTGAAATCCATACAGATGTCGACAAGAAGCCACTCTCTCTGCCCTTCGTCAATGCAGAACCTGGTGATCCATACAGATGTGGGTGCCTAGCACGTCCAAGAGAAAGTGCAGTCAAGGTAAAAGAAAAGAGAATAAACCTGAGAATCATGGTAGTTAATTAGAAGAAGTTGATATTTCAATAGCACAAATTTCTAAACTTTCAATGGACTCATAAAGTATTAAAGTTTTTTAAGAAGTTCTTAATTTCAATTTTTTAAAAAATTAAGAATAAAATATATTTTAAGATAATTTTATTAAATTCTTTGATGAACATGCCCTTGTGTCGACGTAAGCATCGTAATAGATACATAATATATAAATATACGTTTTGGACCATCTATGTACAAAAAGCAAATATATGCTGTAATAATAGATAGTGTGGTCTCAAAAAGATATACTTTTTTTTTTTTTTTATCAAACGTCTCAAAAAAGATATACTATATATCATTTCTATTTCCATTGAAGAGTGTTAGTTATGACTTATGACTTATGACGAGAAACACCCTTTTTGTTTTTATAATATATCTTCTCTTCTTGCATGCATTTAGAAACCGATGGACATTTGATACTTAAATTGGGTGCTTAATTAAGCACTCAAATATAATTTTCTTGTTACTGTACGTTTGTGATTTGTGATAATTATTAGCTGACAAACGTATCATAATTATTAGCTATAGAGTTCGTTCGTGTTTGTTTTATGCTTGTATTCTTCTTAACATTGTGTATTGATTTTATTTATATGAGCATAAAAGTAGAATTTAGATATCACGAGTTTATAAGTAGAATGTTGTTGAAGTATAAGAACTTTGCTTAGAAGCATCCCAAAGTCTTTTAAACAACTGGGTTAATTATATTTTTCTGATCATATATGCATATATGGATCAAATATATCAGGTTAAGGTTCCTTATAATTCACCCTCTCGGTTATCAAAATGGTCAAAATCTTGCCTTTGCCGCCGCTACAACCGCACAAAGATAACGTTATTCGATATTGTTTGTATTTATAATATCTCTGACGAATCAATTTATTCACAATCTTAAAACTTATCCACATTTTTCTTTCTTCTTTTTAAAATATGCCACTCGACGAATCCGTTTATACCAAAAAAGTTGGATACACAAAAATAAAGGTAAAAAAAAAAAATACGGTTCCTTTATTCTCCTGAATTAAACACTTAAAAATTTCGTATCAGCTTTGAAATGCGGTCTGCGGATCAGGAGATATAAAATTAAAAGCGTCAATTTTATTGAATTTTGTAATATTTATAGTGTCTATATTTTTTTTTTGTTTAAAAAGAAAAAAAAAAGTGTATATATTTTTAAGTTGTAAAATTAGATGCGTCGTCGTGGCTATTTGAGCATGAAAGTTGAGAACTCGTCATCAAAATACGATGCTTCTGATCAGTGATATTATTGCAAGATGAAGGACCACGCGTCTTTGATACCTCTCTAGCTAGTCTCTATCTTTCTGCATGTCTTTACCACAATATAACGAAGCTCTATCTAGTCCCCATATATATATATGCAACGACACGCTATAAATTTATGAAACACCACCAATGAGTAGCTAGATCTCGGTGGAAAAATAAAATAAAATAAAAGAAAGAAAGAAAGAAAGAAAGAAAAGTAGGTAAGCAAGTGATCATGGAGATGAACAGAAGGAGATCAAGAGGGTTCATGATAGCTAAGCTAATGCCCTTTTGCAAATCTGTGAAACATCTTACTCCTTCCCAAGACCTTTATAACAACGTTCATTACACTTCGTCCACTACGACTTCCTACGCTCCTCAACCTGATACCAATAACTACGTAACTACCACTACACCTCTCCCTCCAAAAGTTAGCTTCCTCCTTCAACCATGTACGTATAACCTTAATTTATTCTCTCTAATAAAAGCTAATTAATTATAGCTATTTTCTTTATATATATATATATATATATATATATATATATATAAAGTGTATAATTATTGGTGTGCTGTGATTTGACAGCCTTGGCTCCTGAGGGTAAGGATATGGAAAAGAAGCTGAACGCGATGGCAGATAAGCTGATCGGTAGGGGGATTAATGGAGTGGACGAGTGCGTTGACGCTAGAGCCGCTTCCTATATATCTTCGGTTCGAGAAAGGTTTAAGCTGGACCATTGAGAAAGACTGACGACTGCTATTAACTTAGATGATGAAGATTGACCATGCATTAGGATTTAGGTGGGGTTAACCTATATATATATGATGAGTAAGTCATAATTGTTTTACGTTGCTTCAAGCCTTGAAGATATAAAAAAAAAATGTAATAGTATAGGTTAGACAATAAATTTTAACATTGAAAATAAAATTATATAATATGGTTAAAATGGATAATCCGGGTGAATATTACAATAAAATTAGAAGGAATTAATTAATAATGTACTCCACAAGAAAATCAAACATCAAGAAATGAGAGAGAAAGGGAACGTGAGGGAGAAGGTACGTAAGGTTAAGCTAAGCGGCGTAAATGTGGATGTGAAGGGCGATTAGGGAGATGGTGATGAAGGCAAAGAAGAGGAGAGTGTGGATGACAATGGAGGGGCCACTTGTCTGAAACCCACCGAATTCTAGAGCTTTGCTCTTTCCAGGCAGCTGAAACAGTACTCCAGGGCTCAACAGGATGAAGAAAACAACCGACATCAGCACCGGTCCCCAGTCCAACCCCATTTAGTTTTTCTCTTTTTTTTTTTTTTTTTTTCTTTCTTTCTTCTGTTTCTTTTACGTATATCTCTGTATTTCTACTAGTTTATATTTATAACGCATATTTATAAGCATGCATGTGAGAACGAATATATATGATCATCTTGATGTAACGAAAAAAAAAATGTTAATTCATGTGACTTGTACTGGACAAAAGTGGAGTGTTCTCCTCAAGTTTGGTGGATGAAGAAAAGAATTATATTCTTGTGTGTATATATATATATATATATATATATATATTCACTATATATTACTAGTTTATATTTATAACGCAGCTATAAGATACTACATATATTATTTTGCACAAAACATAATTAACTGTTTGTTGATAGATAGTATTGCTTGTTTTGAAGCCTAATTCTAAGCTTTTAATTTGATCCTCGTCACTCAATTCATAAGCCAATTTTATTATGCACAAAGGCGGTTACCCATCAAATCAGTAAAGAATCGAAACCAAACCAATAAGCGCAACCAAGTATCAAATTAACACTTTTGTAACTTTATATATAAAGTTAATATGCATATTGCATAGGCATAGCGCCATAGATAGCCACTAAACGTACGTGGTCTCTTAAAGAAGCCACATATAATATCTCCATCCAACAAGAAAAGAAGATACCAGTCAAGACTCTATACCTTTTTCTCTCATCCTTAAATAATCTGATGAATAACTTCGGGATTTTCAACAATGTACACCTATACTCGCACGTACAAAGAGATCTTTAGCTATATATATACCTATAATGTTTCTCTAATTAGTTCCTTGACACCTAATAAGTAAGACGATCAAAAGACGACGACTAACGTACGAGCAAGATCAAATCTGTTGGAGCTCTAATTGAGGTAGATATGGGAGGAGCTGACTGGGGACCGGTGGCAGTTGCGGTAGTGCTGTTCGTAGTGTTATCGCCGGGGCTTCTCTTTCAGTTGCCGGCGAGGAGGAGAGTGTTGGAGTGTGGCAACATGACCACAAGCGGCATCTCAATATTGGTTCATGCCATTCTCTTCTTTGCTGTTATCACCATTTTGGTCATCGCCATTCAAATTCACATTCACATCTAATTATAAACACCTGCATGCTTATAGTATCTCCTTGTTATAATATATGTATCCTCTCTTTTTAATTTTTCTTTTTATTTTTTTTTGAATTGAATGTATAGCTAATTTATTCAAACCAAAGAAACTGTTTTAAAATAACTGTGGCATTAGCTAGCTAGCTAGAGAGCTGAAACAGTCGGAAGCTCTCACAGGGCCATTCAAGTACCAATGAACTTACGTGGGAATTATATAAACACCTACTTAACTTATGTTTGTAATATCCTTGTTGATGTTGTTTATTTTTAAAAAATGAATTGAATGTATAATTTATTCAAACCAAAGATAAACTGTTTTACATTAATAACTGTGGCAGCATTAGAACTGAAGACCGAAAAAGTTTTCTCTTGCTTCTTGGGTGAAGGACGCCGTCCTTGTTGAATTGGTTTTCTATATATCTCGATCGATCGATCAATCGATCTCACTTGTTGAGTGTTTTTTTGTTTGTTGTCCTTCTAATATTATACTGCAGTATGTATTTTCATATTTATATCGATTAAGCACAACTTGTACTGTAAGACTTTTGTTCTTACATATATTGTCCGATAAAATTCATAAAAAAGAAATACAGAAAAGGATTCCTCCCCAGTGACTATTATTCTTCGCTAATCCCCCTAAAACTTGACGTCCATACTGAATTTAGATATATATTAGGTGAGTGAGATTTCTTATAAAGAAACCATCAAGTAGATAGAGATATTATGACCATTCCGGTGTGGACAAGGGCAAGTTGAATCCTTCCTTTTTATTTATTTATAAAATGATGTCAGTGTTTAGTTATAACTATATTCTATATTTGTCCGCTAGTATACACATAATCAGTTTGAGTTTCTATTTTTACTTTTTTGGGGTCCGCAAGTATAATAAATTAAGGTTAATCAAACCTTTAAACTGTAGTGGCAACTTAAAAAAAAAAACACTCTATTTACTACTACTACTTGATTAATTTGTGACAAAAGGATTAAGATCTCTTCTTAATACGTAGTAGTATCAACAACAACAACAACAACAGAGAGTATAACAATAAATACAAAAATAAAAAAGGAAGAAGAAGAAGAAGAAGAGGAGAGACGCAAAAAAAAAAAAAACACATCAAGAAGATGGCGAGGACGACACGAGAAAGAGTGATATCGTTCATCAACAATAGATGGCTAGTGTTTGTGGTGGCCATGTGGATTCAGTCCTGCGCTGGCATCGGTTACTTGTTCGGCAGCATATCACCAGTCATCAAGAGCTCCCTCAACTACAACCAGAAACAGCTCTCCAGGCTCGGCGTCGCTAAAGATCTCGGCGATAGTGTCGGCTTCATCGCCGCTTCTCTCTCCGAGTTCTTGCCTCTCTGGGCCGCTCTTCTCGTCGGCTCTCTCCAGAACCTTGTCGGCTATGGCTGGGTTTGGCTTATCGTCACCGGTCGAGCTCCCCTTCTTCCCTTGTGGGCTGTGAGTTTCCTTCCCACATTAATTATATTCTCCACCCTTCTCTCTCTATATATATATATCTTCTACTAAAGTTTGCTTTGTCAATCATCCATCATTCATGTCTTGTCTGTTTCGAGTCTCCCTCCTCATCAAACTAAAGCTCTGCTTCTTTTTTTCTTCTTTTTAAGGTTGTTGTTTTGCTTACCATATATATGATATGGCTGTCAAATCAAATTCCTAGAGATATTTATCTTTCCAAATCACCTTCTCTGTTCTGGTCATCAAGTTTGTCAGTAGGAATGGATCCACTTAATCTGTAGCTAAGCTGCTCGAGGTTCCTTTCACTAGCAATTCATTCACATAATCTTTATCACCTTTTCAGATGTGTATCCTCATTTTTGTTGGCAACAACGGAGAAACATACTTCAACACGGCTACTTTAGTCTCTGGTGTTCAGAACTTTCCCAAGAGCCGTGGTCCTGTAGTCGGTATCCTCAAGGGCTTTGCTGGCCTGGGCGGTGCCATCCTCTCCCAGGTATACACAATGATCCACTCCTCTGACCGTGCATCACTCATCTTCATGGTTGCTGTTGCCCCTTCAGTTGTTGTTATCCCTCTCATGTTCTTCATCAGACCCGTCGGTGGTCACAGGCAGATCCGTTCTTCCGACGCCACCAGCTTCACCATCATCTATTCCGTCTGCATTCTCCTTGCTGCCTATCTCATGGCAGTGATGCTTGTCGAAGATTTCATTGATCTTAGCCATTCAATCATCACTGCTTTCACCATTGTCTTGTTTGCTATTCTTCTTGTACCCATCTTTATACCAATTGCCACGAGTTGCTTCACTGCATCAACCGACCCTTGTGACACGCTCGAAGAACCTCTCGTTGTTGGAGATCAGCAAGGCCAGGATCCCGGACAGTCAACCCCTGACCGTGGTCCTGAGCTTATATTGAGTGAGGTGGAAGACGAGAAACCGAAAGAAGTAGACCTGCTTCCTGCTTTGGAGAGACATAAGAGAATTGCTCAGTTGCAAGCGAAGCTGGTGCAGGCAGCTGCAGAGGGTGCTGTTCGGGTCAAGAGACGGAGGGGACCTCACAGAGGCGAGGATTTTACTTTAACTCAAGCACTCGTGAAAGCTGATTTCTGGCTCATATTCTTCTCCCTCTTGCTCGGATCTGGTTCGGGTCTAACAGTAATAGATAACCTCGGGCAGATGAGTCAGTCTCTCGGGTACGATAACACTCACGTTTTTGTGTCCATGATTAGCATTTGGAACTTCCTTGGACGCATTGGTGGCGGCTATTTCTCCGAACTCATTGTCAGGTATTGTACTTTCCCCATAAGAAAGACAATGACATTTGGCTGGGGAAATTGATTTTGGTTTGGAATGATTTGCAGGGACTATGCCTACCCAAGACCTGTTGCCATAGCAGTGGCTCAGCTTGTAATGTCAGTAGGACACATCTTCTTTGCATACGGATGGCCTGGAGCTATGCATATCGGCACATTATTGATTGGACTCGGATATGGTGCTCACTGGGCCATCGTCCCAGCCACTGCCTCTGAGCTCTTTGGCCTAAAGAAGTTTGGAGCTTTATACAATTTTCTGACGCTTGCCAACCCGGCTGGGTCCTTGGTCTTTTCGGGTCTGATTGCAAGTTCCATTTATGACCGCGAAGCAGAGAATCAAGCTCACGGGTCCATGTTCAATCCTGACCACGTCCTGAGATGCCAAGGTTCCATCTGTTACTTCTTGACGTCACTCATAATGTCTGGATTCTGCCTCATTGCAGCCGCCTTGAGTATGATTCTTGTGCAACGTACCAAATTGGTTTACACAAATCTCTACGGCAAAACCCGCAGCTGATTTTAAGATACCATATTACGAATTCGACCAAGAAAAAAAGGCTTGGTTCTTTGATTTCATACCTACGATTGTGTTCATCAGCTTATTCTTTGGCTTGGTCGTCGACTTCCACATGCATGTGTATTTGTTTATGCAACAAATTTTTTTGCCCGGTGTTCGTGTATGGATTTTGTGATTCACATTTGTAATAACTAACTGTATTCATATTCTTCAGCTACAAGGTGTCTTATGTGTAAATGTCAAACAAAGACCTAATCTGTGTCTGTCTCTGTTTTAAGTGCCAGAAGCGATAAGATCATGGCGCAGGGGAGACTCGTCATCCTCAACAACCATCCATGGCAATATAGGTCCCTGTGGAAACCAAACACGCAGACACGTTAAGGTCCTTTGATAGATGAAGCACAGAATATTAGATGATAATCTGTTACCTTCCCTTCCCGTATGACCTTGGGATATGGTCCTGTCATATCCACGATAGTGGATGGTTCAGCAACTCGTACACCTCCATCAACCAAAAAATCTAGACCCTGTAAAAGGAAACCGAAACAGAGAGTAGAGCAACCAAAAGAGCTAGATTCTCTACTCGCTGGGACTGAGTGAGAGTTATATATATATATATATACCTCTGGTCCATAAATGTCACCGATTGCGGTTGGATCAATCATCCATTCATTTTCTTTAGGCCCTTTCACACTGTCATTATATACCACGCCATAGATTACAACTCTCTATACACAAAACTTTTTTAGGAGAGTCCACTGTAAAAGATGAAATAGTAAGAAGAAAGAAAACCTAGTGCAAATGAGTGGGGCATCCATCTCCTGGAGGATAGCTTGGCAGAGAGCGTCATCAGATATGCGGACACCCACGTTTTTCCTTGAAGCATATTTGACGTTAGTGGTGCCAAAACCAACACACTGTTTGGGTAGTTCTTTGCTTGCAGTCAAGATGAAGGTGTACTGTTAAAAAACATATGCAAAAGAGCATCCACATGTTAATGGGTATAGGATACTAGCAGTCGCCATCCATCAGAAAAGAAAAAGTAGTAGAGGTAGAGGAAAAGGGTGTCTGTCTCACAGGTCCAGGAAGGCATTGCTTGACAGCTCGGAAAATGTTAGCATGACCATGACCATCACCACGAGGAAAACCCATGGTAAAAGTGTCTATGTCCCGTAAGGAGCGGCATAAGATGCTAAGTGGCTGCATGATAAAAGTTGAGTTCCCATGGGGAAAGCAAAGCAAAAGAAGAAGAATAAAGAGATAAGGCAGCCAGCCATATGGAATCCCAAATCATTCATTCAGAAAGAAAAATGAAAAAGGTCCCATGTCATGTGTGTGTAAGTGTAACCTTGGATGATTCAATCTTTTTGATCCTAAGAAGGAAAGAAAGAGACACACACGGGGGTTTATGAGTCAGGTACAATAGACAATGCCTGAACTGAATTATATATACAAAGACGACAAGAATGAATTGAATTGAAGGATGGGATTCACACAAGATGCTAACCTTCGGAGACGCTCAACAGCGGAATGGTTTTTACAATCGCAAACAATGGCATATCTAGAGACGGAAGGAAGATGAAGCCGATGTGAGAGAGAGAGGTAAGAAGAAAGAAGAAAGAAGAGTATTGAGAGGAGCATAGTACATAGTACATAGTACATACACAGTATCAGTGGGAATAACACCAACAGCGCCTTGTTTGAGAAGGTCAATCACAGGTTGGAGTTTCCAGGCATCAACACCACAAGGATCGACCTCAATGTACACCAATTCCCCCTCCTTTGTGAAGCGTGGAGTAGAGTATTTGAGACGCTTAGGGCTTCTCTTGGCCGCCAACGCCACGATGTGCCTCCGTGGAGCGAAAGAGGCCATTCTCGGGAGCGTTGAGAGACGCCGGTTGGTTATCGGGGAAGGAAGACGCATCGCCATGTCGCCGCCGTGAAGTTTCGCCGCCGCCGTCGTCATATCAGCTTCTTCTTTTTTTCTTCCTTTTTGGGCTCAATTTGGGATAAACTTCTAAAAGAGCGACATCATACCTCAAAAATGACGCCGTTGTGATCTCCACCACAAAAAAAAAGAGTGAAGACATGAAACGTCGTCGTAGTAAGAAAGCACCCACAGCCATTATTTAACCCAATCTAATCTATCGTAATTGGAAACTTGGACGGCGACGAAAGAATGCCTGGGATCCGAGGTCCGGCAGAGTACTCGCAGGAGCCACACCGCCACCCTTCTCTCAAGGTCAACGCCAAGGCAAGCTTCTTCTCCTCTTTGATCCAGTCGTATCATGTTTAGATAGAATAGAATCAATACCACTTTACTTACTTGCTGCTGCTGCAATTATTATCTAATTTTGGGGGGGTGGGGTGATCCAGGAACCTTTCAACGCTGAGCCTCCCCGCTCCGCCTTAGTCTCATCTTATGTCACTCCCGTCGACCTTTTCTACAAGCGAAATCATGGTCCCATCCCCATCGTTGATCACCTTGACAGGTCTCTCTCTCTCTCTCTCTCTCTCTCCTTCTCCTTCATCTTTAATTTCTATTTCAGTTTCTTCCGCTAATTTCTGCTATTTCTTTTTGCCCAAAACCAGCTACTCTGTCACCCTTACTGGGTTGATCCAGAACCCCAGAAAACTCTTTATCAAAGACATCAGGTCCTCCCTCCCTCCCTTCTCTTTTTTTTTTTTTTTTCGTTTTGACTTACTCTGTATATTGGTATCTATCAAGCACTTTTATTGTAAATCCCACCTCTGTTTCTCAAACCGCAGGTCCCTCCCAAAGTACAATGTTACTGCTACTCTACAGGTTTTTTTTTATCATTCATTCTACTTATTAGTTTCTCTCTTTCGTTAATCCTCCACACACCAATTAATTAGCATCATCAATGCAGTGTGCCGGTAACAGAAGGACTGCCATGAGCAAAGTTAGGAATGTTAGAGGCGTTGGATGGGATGTTTCTGCTATTGGCAACGGTTCCTCCTCCTCCTCTTTCCTTTTTTCTTTCCCCCCATTTCCTTCAGCTTTTTATACAAAATTAAACTTGGAATATCAAAGAATCTGCCTTTCCTTTCTTCAGCTGTCTGGGGTGGGGCGAAATTGGCCGATGTTCTTGAGCTTGTTGGGATACCAAACCTGACTGGTTCTACCAATTTAGGAGGCAGACATGTTGAGTTCGTTAGTGTTGATCGCTGTAAGGTATATATATATATATTCTGACTTTTTTTTTTCTTTCTAATGTTTTGTTATGCATCCATTGGTATTGGTTCACATGAATCAGTCTCTGCTCGGTTTTATACCTCTAGGAGGAGAACGGGGGCCCTTATAAGGCGTCAATCCCTCTTAGTCAAGCCACAAATCCTGAAGCCGATGTTTTACTTGCTTATGAAATGAATGGAGAGGTTTCATATCTTTCTCTCTACTTCTCAACATATATTTTAGTCCCATTTGTGTTTCAATCATTACTTGGTACTCAGAAATGTGTTTGTTTCTTCTGCCAAGACCCTGAACAGGGATCACGGATTTCCGCTAAGGGTGGTTGTCCCTGGTGTGATTGGTGCTCGTTCTGTCAAATGGCTTGATTCCATCAATGTCATCGCTGAAGAATGCCAGGTCTCAACAAAAGTTTTTTTTTTGCTTTTACCCTTGTTTTAAGCAATCAGAAACTGTTCTAACATTGTAAAAGACTTGGATCAAAATGTGGTGTAGGGATTCTTCATGCAGAAAGATTACAAAATGTTCCCACCCTCTGTCAATTGGGATAACATCGACTGGTCCTCAAGGAGGCCGCAAATGGATTTCCCTGTTCAGGTAAATACAAGTTTACCCTCTTTCTTAACAAGAATACTTTACTTTGTAAATGGCGTTCTTTCTTATTATATGCACTGATAAATTTTGATCTTCCAATTTCCTTGCGAAGTTCATAATCCTCTATTCATCCATGAAAAACAGTTGATGATGGATTTCTTTCTTATTGAATCGACTGATCAATGACTATACTGAATTTTTTTACTTGTTTGGACCAGTTGGCTTATGATTTTAATCAGATAGTAGAATTTAAATTGGAACATTAGGGTTCTCATGAGTCTTGTCCCCATATGTGTTTTAATTGTTTAACAGAGTGCAATTTGCTCTGTGGAGGACGTGCAGATGGTGAAGCCTGGAAAGGTTTTTTTCTTCTTTTTCAAGCCAATTTCACTACCCTGTCTGATCAGACCATTGGAAAGCAATATCTAATTCCATTATTCAACTTTTGCAGGTTAGCATCAAAGGGTACGCAGTTTCAGGAGGTGGACGCGGGATAGAGCGAGTGGACATATCCCTTGATGGAGGCAAAAACTGGGTGGAAGCTTCTAGAACGCAAAAACCAGAAATGCATTACATCTCTGAACACAACTCCAGCGACAAATGGGCATGGGTGTTGTTTGAAGCCACCATTGATGTTTCGCAGACTACGGAGGTCATCGCCAAAGCGGTAAAGCCACAACATTTTTGCTCGGTTGACAGTATTTTTTTTTGTTTTAACCCTAATTGATAGAAAACTGTGGAAATGGGCAGGTCGATTCGGCCGCAAATGTTCAACCGGAAAATGTGGAGTCGGTGTGGAACCTAAGAGGGGTTCTCAACACTTCGTGGCACCGTGTCCTTCTCCGTCTTGGCCACTCAAACTTGTAGACCAAGTTACCAGCAGACGATGTGTATTCTCTCTTTTACCCGTTAATTTTTTACCATTTCAAGTTAAAACTTCCTTAAATATGTGCCTTGTGGATTTGTGAGAGCAAAGTTGGGGTTTAGTTAAATAAAATGAGAAAACCCATCTGTTGTCATGTCACATGTGGGGTGAATTATATATTACAGTATGCATATCCAGTATTATTTATACATGTATTCATGAAATCATATATGGCTCAGCGCATTTCTCAATAGTTTTATCACCATCGATTGCTTCACGTTCCAGCTTGTTTAGTCCTGGTTGTTTGATCTTAATTTTCTAATTAATCACGTCACGTTTTATTTTGTAATTCAAAATGTAAGTGATCCGAGTCAGTTATAGCATCTCGAGAAGACAAGATTGGCTTCTTAACAGTGATATTTTATGTGTTAGCTGCTCCATGTGTTCCAATCGTGCGGCCATACCTACATCTACATATAGCCTTTTTTTAGTTTGAGTTTTCGCTCCGATCCCAACACCTAATTAACAGAGACTTACTAACTAACCCGTTAGATTCCATGTTTAATAGTACTGGAGTAATAAGTAGTGGATGATCTAATTTCACATCTCATAACCTATTTTATTAATTGCACTGACGACAAGTCTCTTTTTTCCGACTATGCTCTATGCATAATATTTAATTTGTATGCTCCTTCTCTGGTTCATATTTTATTTAAAGTTATATTTTGCATGTGTCACACAAATTATATTCGGTACCGCAATTTTCGGGTTAATCTCAAATTTAAGAAAACTGAAATGTAAAAGATACACACACTTGTCGAATATCCAACGTAATGTTTGTTACAGCCTATAAATTATTTTATATCATCATTCGATGGAATGGCAGATTATTATACTTTTATAAGTGTGTAGAAGATTGAAGAAACAGAATGATTGATTAATAAAAAAAGGAGAAAATGGGGTAAAAATAATGGAAGTCCACTGTAGGTTAAAACTAAATTATGTCAAAGAAAAATAATAAACTAGTAAAAATTAGATTATTGACGAGAAAGTCTTTAAGAAAAAGAAAAACAAAGAAGAAGAGAGTAATAGTATTATACTACTCCTTAGTGGGGATGGGATGGGATGGGATCCATGAAAATAAACGAGGGATGAATTTAAACTCGTGCGTCAAATCTAGACCAGTTCCTCCACTCCCATATTAGTTTTGAAGCTGATCAGGATCAAACAACATGGAAGCTTCACCAACTCTTCTTCTTCTTCTTCTAGTAATTGTTACCCTTGTGCTTTATTTGATTGTCGCAACAGGAAAATATCATTGGCGCAACACTCGTGTACCGAAAACGTACCCGGTAATCGGATGCATAATTTCATTCTATAGCAACCGAAACCGGTTACTGGATTGGTATACGGAGCTCCTAACCGAATCCCCAAGTGGGACAGTAGTCATTCGCCGGTTAGCTGCCAGGAGAACCGTGGTGACGGCGAACCCCTCCAACGTCGAGTATATCCTCAAAACAAACTTCGACAACTATCCCAAAGGCAAACCCTTTACGGATATCCTCGGCGATTTTCTCGGCAACGGCATTTTCAACGTCGACGGAAACCTCTGGTTGAGGCAGCGGAGACTTGCTACTCACGATTTCACCCCAAAGTCTCTGAGAGGTTACGTCACCGTTTTGAGGAACGAGGTCGACAACGAGCTCTTACCGTTTCTTGACGCTGCTGCTGCGGGAGTCTCACAAGAACAAGTACCCTTTGATCTCCACGAGCTTCTCCGTAGATTCTTTTTCAATGTTGTTTGCATCGTTTTCCTCGGGGTCGATGATGATCGCTGCTGCTTAGACCCGTCCTCGCCGGTTTCTGACTTCGACCGAGCGTTCCAGACAGCTTCTGCCGTTAGCGCTGGACGCGGTTCCGCACCGCTCTCTTTCGTTTGGAAGTTGAAGAGACTGGTCGGGTTCGGATCCGAGAAGGAGCTCAGAAACGCTGTCCGAGAAGTTCATCGCTGCGTCGATGACATCATTCGAGAGAAGAAGAAGAAGAAGAAGAAGAGGAAGACCACCACCAACCACGAATACGATTTTCTCTCGCGGTTGATCGTCGCCGGAGAAAGCGACGAGACTGTCAGAGATATGGTCATCAGTATTGTGATGGCGGGGAGGGACACCACATCTGCGGTCACCACGCGGCTGTTCTGGTTCATCACCACCGGTCGCATGAAGGAAACCGAGCACGATCTGGTTAATGAAATCCGATCGGTTAAGGAGTTAACCGGAGGGGGTTTGGGTTTCGATTACGAAACACTCAAGAAACTGAGTTTGTTGAAAGCGTGTTTGTGCGAAGTGATGCGGTTGTATCCTCCGGTGCCATGGGACTCCAAACACGCTTTATCCGATGACAGGCTACCAGACGGTACGGAGGTGCGTGCCGGAGACCGGGTAACGTATTTTCCGTATGGTATGGGGAGAATGGAGGAGCTTTGGGGTGAAGATTGGGATGACTTCAAACCAAACCGGTGGCTCGTTGATAATAAAACCTGCAGACTAGTTTTGAAGAAGGTGAATCCGTTTATGTTTCCGGTTTTTCAAGCCGGCCCAAGGGTTTGTCTCGGGGAAGAGATGGCATACGTGCAGATGAAATATGTTGTCGCTTCCATACTTGACCGGTTTGTGATTGAACCGATCCCTGCTGATAAACCGGTTTTTGTGCCAATGCTCACGGCTCACATGGCTGGTGGGATGCAAGTCCGCGTTCGTCGGAGGGATCCTTCTCGTTGCTAATTTGCATTTCTCTAAACAACAATAGAAGAAACAAAGTCAATGGTCATGGGGTTTCTTTACATTATAAAAAATTGTAATTTAAACGTCTCTATGATCCCAAATCTATTTTCTGCTTTGGGTAAACCAACCCACTTTTCTTAAGTCATACAAAATGTCTACTTAATGACCCATCTGCATTTTTATCATCGTATGGATGACTACGGAGGGGGTATTGGACAAGAGAATGTGAAAGAATTTATTAGACATTTGAATTCCAGTGTTATTGGATTAAATATTTTATCAAATCTTTTAAATTCATCTGTTATTGGATTAAGTACTTTTAAGCAGTCTTTTAAATTCATTTGAATTCCACTGTTATTCAAGTACTTAACTTTTCATTACTATTAAATTCTGGTGTTATTGGATGTTATGTATTTTATAATAGCAACTTGATTTAACTAGAATGTTAAAGAATTGTTAGTGCAAAATTGTGAAGAAAAATGTCTGACCTTTTAACGTAGGATTTGGATAGTACTCTGCAAGTAAAATAAAAAATGGCCAGAAAACAGACTTCTTCAAGAGTAAAGAGAGAAGCGTAGACTTCCTTGGTAGCATTAACCGGCCGCTTTGAATTTCTTCACAGTAATACCATTATTGCCATTGACATTCCCATCAACCATCTGTCTCTTTGCAACCTTTGCTCTCCTGTATCAGACATCTTTGCGACCTTTGCTCCTGTATCAGCCACCACAGCAGTACCGCTCTTATTTGAGACACCTTTCATCTCTCTCAGCTTTGCTTTCTCCTTCTCCAACTTCTCCCTCAACGAGCTCACTTCCTCTTCTGTACCGTTGATCACAATCTTATCAGACTCTTTGACATCCGCGTGACACACCAAACACGAAGAAGTAGACTTCACTTCCATCAACGCCTTGGAACTCATCACATGTCCCCAAAGCGAAAAACTTGTACTTTCTCCATTGAATTCAAGACCTGAGACCGGACACTGAAAATGGATCCATCAGAACCAACAACAGGCGTAAATAAGCTTAGGCACCCTCTTAGACAAGACAACAGAGCATGAACCAAAGCTTCTTTATTGAACAGAAAACACATGCTCGCTCTGGTTTGAAGGCTCTCTCTCTATCTTTTGTAGTATATATATTGTTTGGTGATGAATGAGGAAGATATACAATTCTCTGCAGAACCTTTGACATGGTATCAGAGTAGAAACATTAAAAAAAAACAGAGGAAGAAGGAAAAGAAGAAGAAAGACAAGACAACTAAGAGATGATGACGACAACACCAAGTGCTCGTACGACGGAAGAAGCATCTCTCTCACCACTTTACCTTCATCCTTCGGATGGTCCCGAAAACTTCACCGTCCAACTTACCACTTTACCTCCATCCTCCATCCTCCATCCTCCATCCTTGGACATATACATCTTTTAAACATCGAGATATTGAAAATAAGACTATTATTGTTAAATGAGAGACGTTATTAGTGTTTGTTTTAATTCAGATTGTGATTTGGTAAAAGTGTTATTGACTAAATATTCTACATTTTCAAATTTTAAATTACCATACACTCTTATCAATCATATATCATAAAATCCCTAAAAAGTAGTATTTGTTACACTTACTTCTCCTATATAATATTGGAGATCCTTTCACTTCTCAAAAGCAAAACAAACCATCTCACGAAAATAATTTGAAGTCATCCTTCGTAAGTTCTCTGTTTTAATTTTATATAGTTACTTATACTCCCATGTTTATTCATTTCTTTATGTTTTTTTTTTGTTTTTTTCTCTTTAGAATGGATACCGGAGAAGGGTCGCACACAGAAACAAAAACCAAGAAAAATTCATATAATGCTTGGACATATGAAGAGTGTCAAGAGTTGCAGGCTACATTAGTTGAAGCTATCAAACGGGGGTGGCGTGACAAAAAAGGTTCGATAAGTAAAGCTAAGGTAGAGACAAAGATACTACCAATGCTAAATAAAAAGCTTAAATGCAATAAGACTTACACGAATTACTTAAGTCGAATGAAGACTTTAAGAAGGGAATATAATGTGTATTCTGAACTCTTACGCTTTAGCTCTGGTTTTGGATGGGATCCCATCAGAAAACAATTTACAGCTCCAGATGATGTGTGGGCAGCCTACTTGTTGGTAATTCTCTTTGGTTAACTTTCCCAAATTTAAATATATTTTAATCACAATTGATAAATAATAATTAATGTATGATGTTTTTTCAGGGGCATCCAAGGCATGAAAAACTGAGGACCAGCACTTTTGAAGATTTTGAGGATTTACAATTGATTTTTGAAACTGTTATAGCAAAGGGAATCAACACGTTTGGACTTGGTAGTGATTCAAATGCTGAAACTTTTGAAGACGAAGATGATGATCTTCAAGCAAGAGATGATTTGGGGGATGACGACGAGGTGGATAAAGTCTTTGTTAAACCAAAGTTACCTACTTGAGTCTTCAGAGAAGGTATTAACTGAAATGGTTGGAGTTAGCACTCAGATGGTAAGTCTGATTCAACAAAGAGAAGAAAGACAACAAAGAGAAGTTGAGCTTAGAGAAACTCAGAAAAAAAAGAATAATGTTTGGGATGCTGTCAAAGAGATCCCTGATTTGGAAGATCATGTCCGCTATGATGCAGTAACCAGGATCCATACGTTGAAAATGAAAGACGTATTTGTGAGCATGTCTGTCGAAGACTGCCGAAGACATGTGGAAAGATGCTACTATGTAAAAGTTTATTGATAGATAGATTTTAATTTTCAAGTTTTGCATTTAATAAAATTGCTACATCTAATAAACTATTGTAGTGTTTGTTTCTGTTGAATTTTTAAATCCTAGCCTTCGTGGATAGAGGATAAAGGAGCGAATTTATCTATTTTCAATTTGTTTCTGTTGTTTGAATCTTGTCTACTATTTTCTACGTTAGATGGAAACTAGAAGAATTTATCCATTTTCAATTCTATTAAAATTCTGTTCAAATCTAATAAAATGATACAAATTATAGTAGTTAGAATCACAAAGAAAGATTTGAAAATCTTTTACATTACAAGAAAATCTATGAATTGTGTCACTAATTCTTTTCTAATAAATTCTTTCACATTCTCGCCTCCAATACATTAAAATGCATCAGGAGACTAAACACTCCTTGGTCTTTTTCCTATTCCATAATAATAACACGTATGTTATTATTTAACATAACTAGATCGAGCCAATCCGAAGTCGGGCACGGTAGGAATCTAGAACAAAGTCACATGAAAAAAGTCAAATACTAATCTCTCTTCCGTTTTGTCGCACGAGTTACATATCAAAGTTAACTGATCTTTAGTACATATGTTTCACGTACGGAAATAACTTAAAGTTAACTGAAAATTAAGGAAGACGAAGTTGATCTTTTGATTAGTGACTTGCAGTAAAAGTAACCAATTCTCATGAATTTTTTGGCTCATTGTACCCGCCTGCTGGTGCTGGCTTCTGGTTCAAGAAGTAACGCGCGTATCGCAACATCTTCCACCCGCAAGCGAATTCTCAGTGAGTGTAAGACAAGTGTTCCCTGAAAGCTTTGTGTTTAAGTTGAATGGGAGGCAGAGGTGATAGCCAATAGGATCAAATGCTTCTCTTGTCCAGAGTTATGTTTGGACATGTGGGGTTTACAATTATGATTTTGTAAAAAGTTCAATCACAAGATGTTGCATGCAAATCGTAACAGAACAAAAAATTAAATATGAAGTTGGACAATAATCAATCATATAAATGGTTAGCGAGTAAGACAACTTTTCGGAAAATATCGTCAATCTCACTTCTGCTGTATTTTTCTTAATCTATAGTGCATACATCTACAAATCTCTTTGAATTTAACGAAAATCTGATTTACAGAGAAAAAGGATCTCAATATCTCATAGATCTGTACATTACTTCCTATCCCCTATCTGAAAAATTGGGAAAAAAGTAAAATGACAATCTTATTTCTATTGTAATATCTATATATATATATATATAGATATATATTTCTATATATATTTTAATCTAAAAGAAAGACAATTTATTCTCAGTTTTTTTTACCATATCATTTTAGAATAGGTATAACAACTTTTGACTATTTTTTTAGTTGTAAGAAATTTCGACAAATTTGTCGTCATAACAAATTCCATACTTATATTATCATCGTTTTTATTATGTACTAGGACTAAGACCTCCCGCGATGTCGCGAGGGAAGTATTTTAGAAAAAAAAAAAAGTAAATAAAATTTAAAATTATACATTATAAAATTATTTGAATGTAATAAAATAGTTTGAATACATAAACATTAAATATAAACTGTTACAAAAAACATAACCATCAAAATGAAAATTTATAACAAAAAATATTATGTATAAGTGATGCAACTTTGCAAAAAAAATTGTTTAAAGTATTATATATAAGGTTTTTTATGAATAATTATGGTAAATGTACAATCAAACAAATCATTATGACAAAGTAATCCTAACTGAGAATATTGAACTAATGGTTGTAATGAGTAAATATAATTTTCTATTAAATAAACAGAATTTAAAAACAAAATAATACTCCCTCCGTTTCAATATATAAAATGTTTTGGCCTCTCTTTTTTGTTTCAAAATATAAGATGTTTTGTAATTTTCCATGAACAGATACAACTGTTTGAGGTTTAAAAAAAAGATAAAACAATTTTCTTACAAAAAAGACTAATCAAAGTCGCAACTGTTGTTCGTATTTATTCAGATTGTTATTCTTATTTTTAAATACTAAACTGTTTTTTAACAAAAAGTTACTATAAAATGTAAATTCTATATTAAGTTGTATTAATTTCTCTATTGCTATAATCATTTCTAAAATTTTAGTTAGTTTATAGAATAACGTTGAATATTAGATATTTAATTATTTAGATTCAACATAAAATTGACTAAAAGATATGACTATTTAAATAGACACACCTATTATACCGAAAAGTTGTGATGAAAAGATATAAATAAAATATAGTGAAAAGATACAACTTTACAATAAACAGATACAACGGTTTGAATTAAAAAAAAATTATGAAAAGGTGCTACGAAAAAACGAAAATTTTGTGTCTGCATTTGATTTCACCTAATAACCCATATAAACTACTTTTAAATAGAACACATCTTTATTACCATATTGAGAAGTCAAATTCAAAAACTCACTATATAATCCATCTAACTCTTGAAAAAAAACTCTAAGTATTTTCATGAAATTTTTATATTTAAAATTAACTAAAATTTGTAAATTAGATTCATCATTCCAAAAATCTTTTGTTAAATCAAGAATTGGAGGAATATTTTTACTTTTAAAAGAATGAATGCTAGAGAATAATTGAGAAATATATAAAAGCTGTTGATATTGAAATTTTATATTATTTTGTGTCATGACAAAAAAATGAAAACAGTTCAATAAGACAAATATATCTAAATTTTAAAAGAGATGAATATTCAAAGAAAAACAATTCTACAATGATCAGTTGCAACTTTACAAAAAAAACCATTACAATGAATAATCGTAACTTTTTGTAAAACACACAATTTAATTTTTCTACATATTTTTTTATAAAAATATCCAAAAGGTGGTTGAAAAAACACTACTTTGGTGGCATTTATTCGGATTGCTATTATTTATAGACATTAGATTTTTATATTTAAATTTAACACAAAGTTGTAAATT
This sequence comes from Camelina sativa, assembly GCF_030686135.1. Lineage (NCBI taxonomy): Eukaryota > Viridiplantae > Streptophyta > Magnoliopsida > Brassicales > Brassicaceae > Camelina > Camelina sativa. Next base: position 71,622 of record NC_141894.1, read on the forward strand.
AGATTCATCATTCCAAAAATATTTTGTTAAATCAAGAATTGGAAGAGTTTTTTTACTTTTAAAAGAATGAATGCTAAAGAATAATTTAGAAAGCTGTAAAAACTGTTGATATTAAAATTTTATATTATTTTGTGTCATGGCAAAAAAATGAAAACAGTTCAAACAGATAGATTTCAAAAGATACAAATATTCGAATAAACACAACTCTACAATGAACAGTTGCAATTTTACAAAAAAAATGTTACAATGAATAATCGCAACTTTTTGTAAAACATACAATTTAATTTTTTTACATATTTTTTAAAAAAAAATATTCAAAAGGTAGAATTGAACAAACACAACTTTTGGTGGTATTTATTCGAATTGGGTTTAAATATATTGAAATGTCAAATCAAAAAACTCACTATGTAATCCATCTAAATCTTGGAAAAATACTCATCATTCCAAAAATCTTTAAAATGAACTAAAAGATGTAAATTATATTCATCATTCCAAAAATCTTTTGTTAAATCAAGAATTAGAGGAATTTCTTGACTTTTAAAAGAATGAATGCTAGAAAATAGTTTAAAAAATGTATAAATCGTTGAGATTTAAATTTTAGTTGATTTTGTGTGAAAACAGTTCAATCAGACAAATATATAGATTTCAAAAGATACGAATGTTCCAATCAAAACAACTTTACAGTGAACAGTTTTAATTTTTCACAAATAACCGTTCTAATGATCCATCACGACTTTTCAGAAAATTTCCAAAAGGTAAGATTGAAAAAATACAACTGTTGGTCGCATTTATTCAGATCGTTATTATTATATAGATTATTATATTATATGTTTATATTTATTTAATATGTTAAGACCATTTGTATTATGTAGTCTTTATCTATTGGTTAATTCAAAATGAATGTTAATTAATATATATTATATAAAATATTAAAAAATTATGATTTTTTAAACTTTGTGATTTTTTAAATAAAATATCTTATAAAATAGAACAAAGGTTATAGCATTTTTTTAAAACAAAAAGTCTCAAATAGTTAAATGACAAAGTTAAAAACTTATTATAATCATATATTAACATCAAATAATATGATTTTTTTTTCCTTTCTATTATCCATATGGTTAATTAATTAGGATATTCATGCAATTTGTCTGACTAAATATTCCCATAGATTTCCGCAAAAATTACAACTAACTGTGCTGGGAACCAAATGGGTTCTTTGTTGACTCGACAAGTTGGTACTTTAGAAAGAATGAATGCTAAAAAATAATTTAGAAAGCTGTAAAAACTGTTGATATTAAAATTTTATATTATTTTATGTCATGGCAAAAAAATGAAAACAATTCAAACAGATAGATTTTAAAAGATACAAATATTCAAATAAACACAACTCTACAATGAACCGTTGCAATTTTACAAAATAATTGTTACAATGAACAATCGCAATTTTTTGTAAAACATACAATTTAAATTTTTTACATATTTTAAAAAAAAAAATTATTCAAAAGGTATAATTGAAAAAACACAACTTTTGGTGGCATTTATTTGAATTGGGTTTAAATATATTGAAATGTCAAATAAAAAAACTCACTATGTAATCCATCTAAATCTTGGAAAAATACTCTAGGTATTTTTATTAAACTGTTATATTTAAAATGAACTAAAATATGTAAATTAGATTCATCATTCCAAAAATCTTTTGTTAAATCAAGAATTAGAGGAATTTCTTGACTTTTAAAAGAATGAATGCTAGAAAATAATTTAGAAAAATGTATAAATCGTTGAGATTTAAATTTTAGTTGATTTTGTGTGAAAACAGTTCAATCAGACAAATATATAGATTTCAAAAGATACGAATGTTCCAATCAACACAACTTTACAGTGAACAGTTGTAACTTTTCATAAATAATCGTTCTAATGATCCATCACGATTTTTCAGAAAATATCCAAAAGGTAAGATTAAAAAAACACAACTGTTGGTCGCATTTATTCAGATTGTTATTATTATATAGATTGATATTTTGTATCCTTAAAAGAAAATAAAGTTTATACATATAGTATAGATTAATGTAACAATTCACAATAATAACTATGTTAATTAATGAACAATAGTATGTATCGGATCTTGTTACAAATAATAATATGTCGATTTAGTGATGACAAAAAAAAAAAAATACATTAAATTAATTAAGAATATTGTTCATCGCCGGTCCAAGTAACCTTGCTTTTGGGACCAGTTGGACCATCTTGACCAAACACTTCTTTAGGAATTTTTCTTGTGAGTTTCCGTAAACCCGCCCGTATAAAAAACGGCAAAATCTTAGCGATATAGTGACGAATATTGTCTATTGTGTAATGGACTCGAGGTCCCCATTTCCTCAGATAGTTCAGCCATGGTGGCTCATGAACCACGCCAGGTCCTGCAATCACCTCATACGCAACACCTGCGTCCAAGAACTTGTCGCTTCTTGCCATGTCGTTTCTTATCCCGCTCTTGTACTTGCCTTGCAACACGAGCCCAGGCTTTGGGAACATTGCGTGACCATGAAGAGACGAATATACTACTGGCTTGTTTCCACCTTGGAACTCTAGATCGCATGCCTCCATAAGCGTTCCTCCACTGTGTTTAGAAAAGTAAACTCTCCATAACTCACCGTTGAAGTTGCTTATGCGCAATGTAACATGTTCCCAGTCTCCAACATGCTCTCCAATCATTCCTAGAGATAGGCTCTTGATGAACAAAAATTTCAAATGTGCATTTCCGTTGAACGGATAGAACAGCCAGACAACAATATCTGTGAAAGTAGCTCCAAACATTGGTTTGATGTGTAGATACGCCTTAGCGCTCCCTAAATCTCCCCTCTTAACCTTTTCTTTTGCCTCTTTCTCGACTAGGTAATCTAACCAGAATAAGTCATCGTTGGAACCGCCTTTTGGAAGGTTTGAACCGTTTGAATATACTGGAACAGGGTTGAATTCGTTTCCTTTCTGGTATAGTAAAGCACCGTTGGTGAAGACCCAATTGACAGACGAAGGAAGGTACTCTTCTTCTGGGTGTAAGTATATCCAAGGAGAATACGTTTGAAACAAAAGTCTAGTTTGGTTTTTGCTTGGCATGCTAGACAAGTCAAATCTTGTATTTTTCAAGCAGTATAGAGGAGGAGCTGGAAAGTTTACTTGTTTGAAACTGAATGTCCCTGTGTACACACCTGTTGCTGCTGTTCCTCTCTTGGCTGGTCTCAAACTAGAAATGGTCATTTCTTTTATCCTCCATACCCATGTATCGGCTTCAGTCTGTTCTGTAAGATCCCTACGAACACAGCTTATAGAATCTTGTCCTAAAGAGGGCTTCAGAGGAGAAGTAGTGACGTATAGACCAACGGCTTGATACCCATTAGGACATAGGGGCTGCCAAAAATATGCAGGCCCGTCTTGTTTGATACTCAATGATATAGTATTTCCAACTTCAGTGTAGTCGAGTGGAGGTCTTAAATTACCTCCGGAAACATCTCTTGCAACAAGAATCCAACCGAAAAGCTGACGGTTGTTGGGTTGTGCATAGAAGCCAAGTCTGAAGAAATTACGAGGAAGAGTGATCGGTTCGAAGATGCTGACTCCCATGTTAGCTGGTCCTCCTTCATATGTTCTCCATACCCTGCGTGTTGTTGAGTCTGACATGGAGAGTTGAGCAACCTCAAGACCTCCCAAGTCAATGCTTCTTTTGCCAAAGTTCCCATCATCGGAAGGGATACTAGGCAAAGGAGTAGGAAACGTAAAGGTTGTATCCACAGGTAAACCATTCGACAAAAACCATGGTGGATGTGGTAATGATGAATCTACAGTGTTGGTCGTCAAAACGTTAATTCCAGTTTCAGCCCTTGACAATTGCTTAACAAATAGAACAAAATAAAACAACAGAGATTTGAAGTGGGTTTCAACCAAGAATTGCATTTTCTTTGACTAGTTAGTTAATCGCAATATTAGACATTTCTTAAGATTAGGAGCATTCAACTTTGAATCAAAAATAAAATTAAAAAACAATTATGCAAAAAACCAACAAATTAATGATCTTATAAATAATATGATATTTCCATATGTTAAGAAAAAGAATCCATGATTAACCAAGAAACTTAGAAAACAAATATACAAATGGATATATACATTTATTTCTACCAGAACAATGAAACCATAGATGGCTAAGAAGAGATTCTGAATTTGATATAATTTGTTTCTCAATTAAGTAACTATTGTATATCAGATTTTTAATTAATTTAAACCAATCCATTTAAATCAATCACAGGAAATATAAGAATGGGAAAAAAAATATCCATATAATAAATATATTTCAATTTTTACAAGATTTTGGATATTAACAACTCTTGCCATAATGGTTGAAATAAATCATGTTTTGGAAAGAACAAAAAAAAGGCAAAACAATTAAGGGAATAATTAAGGTAACAACTGATTAATTAAGCAATTTTAAAAAAAAATTGTGTATATCATATAATTAATAAATACTAGTACAATTATAGATAAAATTAAGATTCTATTAGATTAGTCTCTCTCACTCATCAGCGGTCCAAGACCTTTTGACTTTGGGACCAGTGGGGCCATCTTCTTGAAACAATTCACGAGGGATTTGGTTAACAAATTTTCTGAATTTTTTACGAAAGAATCCAGGCAATGTCTTGGCGATACCATCGAATGTCTTTTGAATATCATGTTGAACAAATGGTCCCCATTTCCTAAAATAGTTGAGCCACGGTGGCTCCACCATCCCGGGTCCTGCAACCATCGCATATGAAGCTCCTGCGTCGAAGAATTTGTCACTTCTTGCCATGTCGTTCCTTAAACCGTTCCCGCCTTCGCCTTGCAACACCATTCCTGGTCTTGAGAACATTGCGTGGCCGTGAAGCGACGAGTAGCTCACTGGTTTGTTTCCACCTTGGAACTCTAGATCGCATGCCTCCACTAGCGTTCCCGCACTGTGCTCCGACAAGTATGCGCGCCATAACTCTCCGTTGAAGTTGCTGATGCGCAGCGTAACATGTTCCCAGTCTCCAATATGCTCGCCTACATCCCCCAGCCACAGGCCCTTGACGAATAAAAACTTAAGGCGGGCATTGCCGTTGAAAGGATAGAATATCCACACGACTATGTCAGTGAAAGTGCCTCCAAACATTGGTTTGATGTGCAGATACACCTTCGTGTTTCCCAAGTCTCCCCTCTTCACCCTTTCCTTTGCGTCCTTATCCGCCGGATAGTCCAACCAGAACAAACCATCGTCCGAACCGCCTTGCGGAAGGTTTGAACCGTCCGGTTGTATTGGGACGGGGTTTGATTCGTTCCCTTTCTGGAATAAAAGGGCACCATTTGAGAAAAACCACTCGACAGAGGAAGGGAGGAAATCTTCATCCGGATGCAAATACACCCACGGTGAATACGTTTTAAACAGTAGGCTAGTTTGATCTTCGCTTGGCATGCTAGACAAGTTAAATCTTGTATTATTCAAGCAGAACAGAGGAGGTGGAGGAGGAGAGGAGTTTGGCCGCTGGCAGCTGAATGTCCCTGTGTACACGCCCGTTGCTTCTGTTCCTCTGTTGGCCGGTCTCATGCTAGAAATGGTCAGTTCTTCTGTCCCCCAAACCCATGTATCGGCTTCACTCTTTTCTGTAAGATCGGATCGAACGCAGCTTATAGATTCTTGACTTAAAGATGGCTCTTGAGGAGAAGTAGTGACATATAGACCAACCGCTTGATACTCTTTGGGACATAGGGGCTGCCAAAAATACGCAGGACCGTCTTGCTTGATAATCATTGATGTAGTGTTCATGACAGCAATGTAGCCAACGGGTGGCCTCAAGCTATCTCCAGACACGTCTCTTGCAGCAAGAACCCAGCCGAAAAGCTGACGGTTGTTGAGTTGGGCATAGAAGCCAAGCGTGAAGAAGCTGGGAGGAAGGTTGATAGGTTGATAGATAGTGAGCCCCATGCCCTCGTACGTCCTCCATACTTGCTTTGATGTTGAGGTTGAGATGGAGACTTGGATCACCTCGAGACCTCCCAGATCTATCCTTCCTTTCCCAAAACTACTATTACCCGAAGGGATTTCAGGTAAAGCAGATGGAAACTTGAAGGCTGTGTCCACAGGTAAGCTTGTAGACAAAAGAAATGGATCCGTAGATCTGCTCTCATCTGTGGAATTCAAAACGGAGTTGGCTCGAACTTGGATCCAACACACATGGCTAAGGCAAAGGCTAACAAATAAAATAATAAGAAATGGGAAAAGTTGAAAGCCTTTTCCAATAGATGATTGCATTCTACTTTCTTTAGTTAATACAAGAAATAGAGAGACTGCCCCAATTATAACATTCAGGAATGACTTTTAGCTATGCCAAACCCATCATCAACCTCTCTTCTCTATTATAGTAGTACCTTTTTAGTCAAAAATAAGAAAGTCTTTGTATTTGGGCAGGTTAAATGCAGTCAGATATATTTATAGATCCTTATCCTTTGAATTTACAGTTTTTTTTTGGGAAAATCCATTTATAGCACCAAATTATATAACTTCACCATGATGGGAAGGGGTTTGACCAGTGTTTATAGAAGAAATCTTACTATATTAATTGAGAAATACAAATATAAAATTAATCTTATAAAGTGTAAAAAATTACATTTGTCATGTCATTGGTCTTAAGACAAATGTTTAATTTTCAGTAATGATAAATATGTAATTTAAATATTATACTAATAAAATCTTTGAAATAATTATTAGTTTTGGGATTGAGTCCCATTTTTGCGATTTAAAAATAAGATTTTATATCTAAGTATACAGTATGATTATTTTTATTTTTAATACTTATATTTCGAAGATTACGTTAAGATTTTAAATTATGATTATCTTATCATATTTCTTGGAAATAATTATTATTTTCCAAAAAAAAATATTTTATCTCACTAATTAATTATGGACCAAAATTACTAATTATTATTTTTTTAATTGTAAATTAATCAGAATTTTAAAACTAAGATATTATATTTTAAGTATACAATATGATTATTTTTAATAACTATATTTGGAAGATTTTGTTAAGATTTTGAATTATTATTCACTTATCTAGTCTTGAATTATCTAGTCTTTATTTTATTTCATTTACAAACTGTTTTGAATTATCAGATTAATACATATGATTAATAAATATGTAGATTTTTTCTGTATATGTTGTAATTTGAATTTTTATAAACAAATATATATTTCTAACAAATTCTCAAAATGGGCATTTTCATAAATACCTTTGTCACTTGTCAAAAATATTCCTTTATGTTGTCTATTTTCAAAATACACATTTTTAATATACAAAATAACTAAATTCTAAATCCTAAACCCAAATATTAAATTCTACCCCCTTAAAACTATACCCTAAATGTAAAATAAAGAATTCAAACCTAAAAAAAAATTACAAAAATTAATTTTCTATATTTTAGTTATGTAAAAAAGGGCAAAAATGAAAATGTTCAAAAAAATAAATATTTTTGAAAATAGTTATCTCAAAAAGGGTATTTCTAACAAATTATCAAATAATGTATTTCTAACTAAATTTATGCGGTTGATATATTAATACATTTTATTTGCTCACAATTACATTGTTATAATTAATACTTTAAAATATTTCACAAATCAATGATGCAAATACAACCAACCAACAATACACATCAAAGTGTAAAACAAATTAAAATACAAGGTAATTCATGTTCTTTTCTCATTCTTAAATCATTGAACCAAAATGGAATCTAACGAGGAAGAAGCCAAAATAGCAATGGATATGGCTGAGAAAAAACTTTCGGATAATGATTACAATGGAGCGAAGATATGCGTTGACAAGCCCAAGCCAACTCCCCTATTAGTATAATACTAGGTTTTGAATCCACGTTACGCGTGGGTTTATTTGATATATTTTGATGAACTTATATATGATTGATGACTTTTGATGAAATATTATTTTATACAAATTTTAATTAGTATTAAGAAAAAAAAAAATTCAGATACACAAGTTTGAAAAATATAAAAATCAGTTGTGTTATAAAATCAAATCTGATCAAAAATATCATGAATCTAACTCGACGTCCCGGTGAGACAGATCAAAGTGGTGACCTCACATATCCTAAACCATTTCTTTGACCACCAGAAAAACGAAATAATTTTATAATCATGAATCTATCTCGTTTTCATATTTAATTGATTGTTACCACCTATGTTTTCATGTTTTTATTCAATGTTTTCTTATTATTCATATTCTTTCTTGTCATTTTCATTGTCAAATTTTATGGTAATTGCCATCGTTACTTTTACCGTCAGTTTCTTCGTTATACTCTTCTTCTTCTTCTTTGTCAACTTCTTCACATTCTTCCACTGAAAAACCTTTTTTTTAGACTACCACACAACTTATTAACCCATAAAACTCCAAAACCAAAATCATTTATTTTTTCATAAAATTTTTGGAATTCATAAAGACCAGAATAGTCAACACATGCACCCAATTATTGATAATTTAATCCATATACTTATTCGGTTTTAGATCCACACATATTGAAACTTCTCAAACCAAAATCCTTGTACATTTTTCTTTTATTTATATAGATTTTACTTTTACTTTTTTTTCTAAAACATCTTAATAATATAGATTACTACTATATTTCCATAAATGTTAATTAGTTAAATATCTAATTCTTATTGGTTATTTTAAATCCTACATGGACACCTTTAAGAGTTTATAGCTTCAACTTTTTATTAGTATAGATATGATATTTTGAAATTTCTATGGAGGATAAGTAATTGTAATATTTTAAAATTTTTTGTGAAGTTTAAATATTTTTAATATTTGAACCTTTTAAAAGTTTCAATATTTATAATATTTTAAACTTTTAAAATTTAAAAATTATAATTCTTTTAAAACCTTTTAAAAGCTAAGAAAATTTAAAAATTTAAAAATTATAATACAGTAAAACCTCTATAAATTAATAAGGCCGGGACCATGAAATTTTCTTAATTTATAGAGGTTTTAATTTATCGATAAATTAATAATTATTAATTTATCGATAAATTAATAAAATATTAATTTATGAAGAGATTTTTAATTTTCATATTTTTGAAAATTTTATATTATAATAAGATACTTTTGTTATCATTCATATCTTTAAAGAATTTCTTAATTTATAATCGTGGCTATCGTAATTGCTGAGTTTAGAATTTAGGTAAAAATGATAAATGTTAAAAGTTTATAGTTTAGAAGAAATTGCTACTAGTATCATTCATGATAATGATGAAGTCAAAAAAGATATTGCGGTAATTTTAGAACCAATTACATGTAAAAAAACAATTATCGCATTTAGGACTCTCCATAATTTTTGGATGCGATTTGAAAAGAAGACAATGAAAAAGATTAGAGATGAGCTCTAATAAAAATACAAATTCAAGAATATATAAACAACAATAGAATTATATTTCACTAGATTTTTTTAGATTTATATATATATATATATATATATATTATCTGATTATTAATTTATAATATTGATGGGACCATATTTTTACATAGGATTTTCAAAAAAAATATTATCTTATTAATTTATCGAAATTTATCATTTTTTACACCGGCCCAACTCGGGACCGGAAGAATTTATTAATTTATAGCGAGTATTAATTTATAGAGGTTCTACTGTATTTTGAAACCTTTCTAAAGCTAAGACTTTTAGAAATTTCAATATTTATAATATTTTAAACTTTTAAAAGGTTTTGAAATATAATATTTGAACCTTTTAAAAAGTTTCAATATTTATAATCTTTTAAACTATTAAAATTTTTAAAAATTATAATATTTAAAATCTTTTTAAAAGTTAAGAACTTTTAAAAGTTTCAATAATATTTTTTTGAAACTTTTTAAAGTTTTAATTTGATCAAATAAAAAACTGGATCAAACCGAAAAAAACTTTTAAACTTGGACGCATGATAAATCAAGCTTTCCTGCTCATTTGTTGTTGGAAGCATATTAATCTAATTTATACTGGTTCTGAACCATTGTCTAAAAACTTCTAGCCGATGTGGGACGTTATATATAGTTTTTTTATTTCCATAAATTTAAAATTCTGGAAATTTAGAAAATGTTAATGAATGACATGTCAAACCCTGATAGATTGTTTAAAATAATTCTTAATATAGAAAATTCTGGAAATTTAGAAAATGTTAATTAGTGACATGTCGAATCTCTATTGGATGATTAAAATCCTAGATGGACAGTCTTAGGAGCTTATAGCTCGTACTTTTATTTAGTATAATTGTCCGCTTTGGGCTAGATGGCAAAGCCCGCACATATTTCTTATTGGGCTCCTTCCCAAAAAGTTTCATGCTAATTAGAGTTGGTCTTGACTTATATACTAGAAACTTATTTTCTAATCTTCAGCCAGGTACTCAGGCTCCGGTACCCCTTTATTCCTGAAGTATTCTTGAGGCACCCTTAATCATGTCATTTTTTTGTGAGATCCTCCAACACCGAATACAGAGCCCACACCCACTCCTCTAGGTCCACTGTTCGACCTAGGCTCTGATACCAATTGTTGGGGTTTCCATGCCCAAGCCAACTCCCCTATTAGTATGATATTGTCCGCTTTGGGTCCAGGTGGCAAAGCCCGCACGGATTTCTTATTGGGCTCCTTCCCAAAAAACCTCATACTAATTAGAGTTGGTGTTGGCTTATATACTAGAAACTTATTTTCTAATCTTCAGATATGAGACATTGTTTGTATCCCAACAGTTTGAAGTTAACTCCGTTATGAGATTCATTTCTCCTTCTTCTATGTTGATGATTCTGGGTTCCTATCTCAGTTTGATCGATGAATGGAATTGTACATCTGTGGGAAAAGAGTTAACAATGCTTGGAGGATTTTGTTGAATAAATAAACGCTTATAATTGAGGTCTGACTATAGATAGATCGAATCATGCTATTTTGCTCTGTTTCCTTTTGATTATTCACATATATATGATATGTGTGCTTGGTTTTGATTAACTTGCTAGTTGTTCTGCTTAGTAATCATACGTACACACTCATGTATTTGAGTTTGAATGATCGGTTGTATGTTTCTTACATTAAATGAGTTTCATGTTCAAGAAGGTACTATTCTTCTGTTTTTTTTTTTAACATCTGACATTTTATTAGATTGTAAACGGGAAATACAAATTGTTAACCAGCCAAACTGGTGGAACTGTATATAGTTCATACAAGGAATTGATAGAACAAGCATGTTGTGAAAGCTTATCTACTGCAGAATTTCTTTCTCGATTAATGTGGTCAATGGACGAATCCAAAAGTTTTGCCATCCAATGTCGAATATCAAATAATAATGTTCCCAGGTTCAAATGGTCACCACCAGTATTGATGAGAGTGATCAGTTCTTTATTATTCTTCTGTTGTTCAAACTTGTTTGCAGCACCAAAGAATATTAGGAGGACCAAAGAATGAAGCATCAACTGTAATTTCTCCAAAGCAATATAAGAGAAAATTAAATAATCTTATGAAAAAATAAGGAAAATGATGCATTACCAACTGTCATTAAGCTAGCATTATGAGCTGAAAAAAGAACATTATATTGTTCGATCCTTCGGAAAAACAAGAATAAAAGACAAATTAAGAAACATATTCTGTATAAAAATGTATAGTAATTTAATACTTAAGTTTTTTTTTGGTTCTTCTTTTGTTTGTCGTTTTAGCGTTGGACGTCAATGGGGGGCATGAGTCATCATATTCCGTCGGCGATCAGTGAAGCTACTACAGGAAACCAAACGCGGAACGCAGCCACCGTGAGCAGCGGATCTCACCCTCTTGAGCTTTAGTTGCCTTTCTTTGTTGTTATAATAAGGAGTGGCCGGGGCAGAAGATCTAACAGGTGTTCTTAGCCAGAGACAGGATCTTGATTTGCCTTCCGCCACGTAATCGTCTTCCTCTTCTTCATCCTCGTCTTGCGTCTCTTTGAAGAGTTCGAGGAGTCTCTTTTTGTTATCGATAGGATCAGACTGTTCTTCTTCATTGGTTTTCTCCTCTCCTTGAGAAGTTTGGTCGCAGAATTTGTGATGGACCGGTGTTGTTCCTCGCGACGGCGTAAATTCTGCCCGCGGTAACTCATATTAACCTTTTCCTTGTAATTTTTTTTTTTAATTTTAAAAAAATATTATATGTAAAAAAAGTTTAAGATGTAAGAGAGAAAAGAAAGAAAAGAAACGTAACGTACCACCATCGACGCTCATGAAATCATCTTCACAGTCCGAATCAAGCCACCCCCTTGAATCGAAAAATATCATCTCCTCTTTATCACCTAATTAAGAAATCATCCAAATCATCATCGATCGATCGTTATTTCATACAATTATTAATAAATGTACCGCAAAATAATAAAGCGGATGATAATATTAATTAAAGATGGTAGGTTTTGAGTGTGAATGTACCTAATTATTTGCACACCTAAATACACACGGTTGTAAATTTCTAGGAGTACATCTATTCTTATACATAGAAAGAGAGTATGCGATTAATAAATAACATGAAGAGATTAATCAATCTATGGAAGTTGCAACTAGAAGTGTAGTCCATCATCACAAATCTCTCGCAAACTGTCTGTGCCTTGAAGACATTCTAACCTCTATCGTACGTTTCAGCGTTGTCCATGTGCTGCTAAATGCTACTAGCTAGTAGTAGATAGACCCGGTTGCACATTTACCCATGTTTTTTTTTTTTTTTTTTTTTTTTGTTAAAAAAGACTACTGAACAATCAGACCAAACACATTTACCCATGTTTAAAATAATTATATGATCACCATCGTCATATACAAGTCATGACAATTTTATCAAATAATGGCACTTGAAGTATAAGTATTATACGATTTTTATAATTCATACTATGACTAATACTGGTATATATTTGTATTGTGCCTACAGCCTACTACATCTTTGATTGGGTCTGAAAAAGCAAATGACTTTACATTTGTCGGCACTAAAGCAACCAATCGATTACAGCCATTAACAAATTTAATTTCTTTAAATATATTCGTAAAATTATTGTTGAGACTCTATAGATAAAACAAAAAATAAAATAATAATATTATGGAAGAACAAAAAGCGGATCACGATGATGGAACTAAAGAAAACGCAAAGAATGAGGGATCCATATATACCAACCAGGAGGAGGGGAATCAAGACGAGCGGAATGAATGGGAGGAGCGTTGACGTTGATGATGGTGGTGGGGGAAGAGATGACGTCAGTAGTGAGGGGGGAGATGAAAGCGGCAAGCTTAACGACGGAATCAGAGGCGGCGGAGGAGCTCTTGTGGTGAGAAGAGGAGGAGACACAGGAACCCATATCTGAAGATGATTATTCACCAGAGAGAGACGCTTAGATCAATGATGTGGTTTTAAGAGAGAGAGAGAGAGAGGGAAAGATGGGTTTAGAGAATCTTAAAGGCATAGAGAGATGGAAGACGAAGAAGCAAAGAGAGAGAGAGAGAGAGAGAGTAGAGTAGAGAAATGGAAGAGGGAGGGGGGCTTCAAAGTGAAGTAAATGGGAAGACGAAAAGGAGCAGTTTCCGATTTGGTAAGAGTCTTTAATTGTGCAAATATCCCCACCCCCACGTCCCGTGTGTATTCATTCATATTATAGGTTTATATATGGGCTCTTATTAATATATTGGTCTTCCTAATAACCCTCTCATTATGTGGCCTCTCCCTTTCTTTCTTTCTATTCTTTTTTTTATACTACTACTATGTAGTATTATACTACTATACTATGTCTATGTGTATATATAAATCTTCTTATTTTCATGATTTATTATCATATAGATTTTTGTTTGACTCATTCTTACATTTTGTTGTTGTTGTTGTTGTTGTTGTTGTTGTTCATGCTCTCTCAAGTGTATATGTCGCAATCACATCTAATTGAGAGAAAAAAATATATAGATTTTTCCGGTTCTCATCAATAAGTTAAATTCATCAAGTTGTCTTAATAAAGGGACACCTAATCATGATTGATGACCCCAAAATAAATTCCATAATGATACAAGTAAATGAAGAAGAGAAAAGTCATTAGATCAAAAAAAAAAAAAAAATGATTGGGCCAACTGCATGGTTTGGGTGGTATAAAAATGGCCCAGTTCGATATATAATACGAATCCATAAAACTTCAAAAAGATCGAAACCAAGGATTTATTTATTAAAATGGCCCAGTTCGTTCTGTTCTCCACAAAATTTATTAAAGAGATTTTTTTTACACCAGGGATTATTTTATTAATGACGATAAAGCCACGTCAACATAAAAGCTGTTGTCACGTCATCACGCTGACTGGGGAAGCCGTCTGGGGTAGGTTTGACGGAATTTTATAAAGGGAAAGATCGATGTCTGTCGCCGCCGACGATGCTCATGCTCATGTTGTCTGGACTTATTAGGCTTTCACCTGATCGAGTTCTCAACTTTCTTCTTTTCCTTTGCTCCTCATCTGAGTGCATCTGGTTTCACTTTCCTCCACGTACCTCAGAGGTGGCCAAAGGTTATATACTACTAGCTCTTTTACAATTAAACTATCCTCATCTTTATTGATTTTTTTGACTTTAATTGCTTATTTCAGAGAACTGTCAGACGAGATTAAGTCTAAGTCTGCTGGGAACACCTGTTGAACAGTTCAACTTGAACTAGTCTATCCTCTGTTTTTGGCATTTTTCCCTGAGTGCCATCACAACTCCCGTTCTAATGGCTCTTGTGATGACTGTGGAACCTAAGTTCATGCCTACCATTATGGACAAGGTTACGTTACCGTCTTAACTCTATTATATTAACTCTGGAGATCTAACACCATTTCGTATACCCAATTCTAAATGTTTTTTTTTTTTTGAACAAATCCAATTCTAAATGTAAGATATAAGTTCATAAATATATATGTCCAAAACCTATCTAAATCTTTGGCTAATAGTTTTTTGTATTTTCTCTTTATTTACAGAGAAGGTGCACGTGATGGCTGTGCTGAGACGACGTTATATTTCCATCTCATCGGAAGACGGTACCTCTTCGTTTCTCTCATGGTTAAAAAAGTTATTTCGTGAATCGTGATACATAATAGACTCTTTGGTTGGTTCCAAGAATTGTAACAAGTCATTTTTTTTTTTTTTTTTTTCACACACCGACTATATAAATATACTATTGGGAGTCTAGTACAGCATGATATTGTTTGTTTACAGTCCGGTATTTAATTTATTTATTTCATACGAATTGGGTGCTAAGGCTAATGTGCAATGTAATTCAATAAAGGTATCAGGGTCAGTCGTTTTATGATAATTAGAATTTTGAATTCAAAAAATATTACATAGTTTACGTATAGTAGTAATTTTTGTAGCTAGCTACCTCTTAAGATTCCATTGTTTTTTTCTTCTTTTTTTGGGGGTCAACTTAGGGATTTATTACAAAATGGACGTAAGAGTACTTAGCCTTTTATCCCCTTGTCGTTGCTTTGTATGGCATGTCTTTTCAGTTTCTTGATAATGTTTTCCTGTTTTCCCCCTACTATCAATTCCCAAATCATTCTCCACACAATATGTTTTGGATCTTACACGACCAAGCCATTGCCATTGGTTCTTAATTCAAGTTTGGTATAAGTTTTGTGGGTTTGCCTTTCAAGAATACTTATCACATTTCCTAAAACGTTGATTCAACTCTCAAATGATATTGGCCTAAGACAAAATAATAATACTAAAGTCTTATTGTCGCTACATCCAAAACCTTGTTCGAACAACAATGTTGTTCGCTTAGTGTGAACTGATCAGGTCTCAACCAATAAGGCAAATATTACTAGACTAGTATAAAACGTACTATATATGTGTTTGAACTTATGGTTATTATTTTGCAAGCTACATACAAATTAGGTATGAATCAAAATTCTGAAAGTGTGGATCTCCGTACTCTATAAACTATTGCACATGCTTTTGACCCGATACAAGGATAAAGAAACATATGCCATGACTCCAAGGTGATACCCCAAAATAAATAAAAAGTGGGTCCTCAATCGGCCTAAAACTTGTTCCGAAACAACAAATCATATCGCATATCTAGATGATATAATCTTCTTAGGACAAAGTGAGTCTGTACCATTTAGATTCACTTAGCTTGGACATTGCACTTTTGTGAATGTTGTTGTGTTTACGAAGAACAGGTTCCAAGCACAAGAAATAGTCCTTTCTAGTTTCTAATATCTTTAGTTTTTTTTTTTTGTTTTTTTTTACTCGGGATTCATAGCCACCCCTCTTGTCAACAACCCTCCACGGCACCAAGCCTCCAATAATATTTTATTTTCTTTATAAATATCATAAACCAATAGTATGGTTTATGGTAATTTAACCATCCAATATACTATAGTTTAAAATATAATTATTATTGAGTGGTTGGAATGTTGAGTCTTTCTTCCTAAAAGTCGGAAGGATGATATTATAAGTTTAGACAAACATAAGTACTGGTTTCTCTTTAGATGTCAAAGTCCATCAAACTTTGATTCCTCTTGGCTAATATATACATGCGTAGATTTGTAATGTCAGTCGATATGGCTGGTCTAGTTAGTAAACAGTACATGGCTAGTCTTGTAGTAATCTTACTCTTGATCTCCTCATCATCTCTCTTTGCAACTTCACACAGCTGCGACCCTGAAGAAGAAGAAGCAGCCTCCTCCAGCTACGTTTGCCACTCAAACCTCCAAAAGTGCCACACTTTCGCCATCCTCCGAGCCCATTCTCCCTTCAATTCCCCATCCAATCTAAGTTACCATCTGGGACTCGACTCCTCTGTAGACGCTGACGAGTTTGTTCCACAAGGTCAGTTACTGTTGATCTCAATCGACTGCAGATGTAATGGAAGTATCTACGAAGCCCGTCTCACCAAAACTTGCGTTAAAGGAGACACCTTTCGCTCTGTCTCTCAGTCTCTGCAAGGCTTGACCACGTGCCTGTGAGCCAACACACTTTTTTTCCAACTTGTCTGATTTCTGAATCATTTTGTTTATCGACCAGCTGATGATGAGTGCTATTTTTTGCAGATCTATCAGAGAGAAGAATCCAGATATTTCCGAGGACAAGCTCGGCGACAACGTTAAGCTGAGTTTGGCGATCAGGTGCTCTTGTCCAGAACCAGAAGAAGGCGTTTCAAACGCTAGCTTTCTCATCACGTATCCCGTGAGCGTCCGCGACAGCGTTTCCAGCCTGGCGGTTAAGTTCAACACAACAGAGGATGCTATTGTCTCTGCAAACAACAAATCTGGTGTGGTTCCACTCAAGCCTGCTCTGATCCCTCTTGATCACAGACCGGTTCTCGATCAGCTGGCCAAACCGGAAAAGCCAGGATCACGGAACGTAACCGCCGAGATTCTCCGTAAAAAAAAACCAACCAAGAAGAAACGGTCAAAGATGAAGCTCATGATCGCTGTGAGCAGTGCGATTGCTGGAGTTTGCGGTCTTATCACTATCCTAGTGTTTGGTTACTTACACTGGAAGAAAGAGACGCGGATGCAAACGCAAACGCAGAACTGGATCAGCAACAAAGACCCTGAGACGCGGCAGCTGAGTCTGAGCATCCGAACCACCAGTGACAAGAAAATCTCGTTTGAAGGGTCGCAGGACGGTTCCATACTGGACTCTCACAACACTGTTGGCACCACTACGCCGCGGAAACCCGTTCTGGAGATTTACGCGTTTGAAGAGCTAGAGAAAGCCACTGAGAATTTCAGCTCAAGCAATCACATCAAAGGTTCGGTTTATTTCGCTTCGCTCAAAGGCAAAGACTTGGCCATAAAGCAAGTGAGTGCAGATGCAATGAAAAGATTCGATTTCGGGCTTCTCAACGATCAGTCACACTACTATAACCACAATCTGGTTAGGGTTCTTGGGACATGTTTCAGAGAAATCGATCAGGCTTCTTATCTGGTTTTCGAGTATGCAAAGAATGGGTCCCTGTGGGATTGGATTCAGAACAA
Source organism: Camelina sativa (assembly GCF_030686135.1). Taxonomy (NCBI): domain Eukaryota; kingdom Viridiplantae; phylum Streptophyta; class Magnoliopsida; order Brassicales; family Brassicaceae; genus Camelina; species Camelina sativa. Next base: position 89,663 of record NC_141894.1, read on the forward strand.
ACTGGCGATCAAGAATCAGTTCATCGAGTCTTGTTACTGTTTCTTGGCGTGGAAACAGAGGATCAAGATCTGTCATGATGTCGCCATCGCGTTAAAGTATATGCATCGGATCAACTACGTCCACGGCAACATCAAGAGCACAAACATATTCTTGAACGAAGATCTCAGAGGTAAAGTCGGAAAATTCGGGATGTCAAAGTGCGTAAACGACGAACTAGCGACTGAGGAGAACCTTCTAGAAGGTTCGATGTCCTCAGCTACTGACGTATTCGCTTACGGGATTATGGTAATGGAGGTTTTGTCCGGACAAACACAAGAGATGTTGCTTGGATTGCAAGAGGAAGAGACAACATCCCTTGGGACACAAGAAACGTGTGTATCCGAATGGGAGAGATTGAGAAGGGCTCTCGGGGACAAGGAAAAGCTGAGGGAAGTGATGGACAGCACATTGGGAGATAGTTATTCGGTTGATAGCGCATTTGAAATGGCAAGTATTGCAAGAGATTGTACTGCAGTAGAACCGGAGTCAAGGCCGATTGCGGCTGAGATTGCAGAGAGGGTTTCAAGACTGGTGGATGACGATGATGAAGAAGAAGAAGAAGATGAAGCAGTAATAGAGAGGGAGAGTACATTAATTTCAGAGAGTTCATACAAGCCTTTGGTAAAGAAGACTAGTATAGTATAGTAGACTAATATAATTAAGATGAGATATATATATATATATATATATATATATATATGTATGTGTAATAGTAGTATATGTCATTGCATCATCATGACCCTAAACTCGTCAAAGTTAATAATCCCATCCTTATTAATATCGAATTGAGAAATCATAAGCTCGCAATCCTTGAGAGTTTTGGAGTCACCCAACAAACTAAGCATCCTCTTCAAGCTTTTTGGTGTGATGCCATCAGTCGTCTCTTCATACAGCTTGAAAGCTTCCTTGAGGTCCTTCTCCTTGTCTTCGTCGTCTCCTTCCTCGACCAAGCTGACGAATTCCTCGAGGTGCAAGGATTTGTCATCGGTCGTCGTCGCTTCCGCAGGATTTGGAACGGCGGTGTCGTCTTCAGGCAGAAGTGGACGTTTGCCAGACTTGATAGCTTCGACGCATCTTTGGATGGTAGAAACGGAAACCTTGCCTTGTTGGCTATTGTCAAAGCGACTAAAGACACGTTGATACTCTTGATGTTTGGTAACGTTGTCACTCTTCATAGAGGATGAAGAAGGACTTTTTGAGAGAGGAGAAAAAGATTATGGTTTAGAGAATCTTCTCTTTGGAACTTTTTTATGGCAGTAGATAGATAGATAGATAGAGAGATAGATAAATATATATATATATAGAAGAAGATTCATGAGAGGAGCTGGACTAGAGACGTTGACCATAGTAGTATTTTTTTACACATGCGAACGGACTTGTTAATATCTTTACGGCGCGCTTAATTCAAAGAAGAATACACAAAGTTTCCGCGGCTTTCAATTCTCTCTGTATATAACGTTGACAAGTTTCTTCTTACATCTTCTGTTTTTGTTTTCTTTATACACATATATAATAACAAGTTCTTCTTGTTTCTTGGTGATGATGAGGAAGATTCCGTTTACTTTGACTAGTCTTCTTCTTCTACTCAAAAGAAATTTCATGTGAATACTATTAAATCTCACTTTATATATATTTTTTCATGTGTTTTTTTGTTTGTGTGGTTAACATCGGTTGACCAAAAAAAAGAAAGCATTGGTTGACAATATCGGGCGTTGATTTAAGTTGGGCCTGGTATGGGCTAATTGTGATCCATTCAATTGCGACGCGTGGGGGGAATACTAGATCTCTAGTGGCAGTTGCGTGGTTTCGAGAGTAGAAAAGGGAGTAGGTGGGCAATTCCCATACAATAAAGTGACAGCTGTCCCCCCCTTAAACCTCGGCCATTCAAAGAGAAGAAACCCCTTCTTCCTTCTTTACTCTGTGGCCGGCCATTCTTCTCTCTCTCCGAATCCGCCGCCACGCCTTCTTCACCACCATGGCATGGCTGAGCCGCGTGAGAGGATTTTGTCCGGTATCAAAGCTCCTCGCGGCAACTCCCCGATCTTTCGGATCAGTCGCCGCCTTGGCGTTTGACTACGACTCCGATGACGAGTACTTCCCGGAGCCGAGGCTTGGTTTGGATGGATCGGGTCCGGATAGAGGAGTGCAGTGGGTTCTCATGGGTGCCCCCGGAGCTTTGAGGCACGTCTTCGCCCAGAGGCTCTCCAAGCTTCTCGACGTTCCTCACATTTCCATGGGATCGCTTCTTCGTCAAGAACTTAACCCTAGATCTTCTCTCTACCTGGAGGTATTGCCTCTCTCTTTTTTACCTTTAAAAAGAAAAAATTCCAATCTTTTTTACTTTTCTCTCTTTAAAGTCATAACCTTTTTCTTCGTAAGATGTTTAATTGTCTACTCTGTAACTGTAACCGTTGGAGCTTTAAATGATCCCACAGTTACTTTGATTCATACTGGATTTACAACTTTTTCTCTTATGGCAATGTCTTGTTCCTTTAAACACATCATTTATGTTGTTAACAATATCCACAATGAAGTTATAGAAACTACTGTATTAAATAGCGGTTTAGGGTTTGGTTTGCAATTGCAATTTTCTTATTCTCCCTCCCTCCCTTGTTCTAGTTAAACTAATCAAACTCTTGAGTCTTGACTATATATAGATTGCAAGTGCTGTTAATGAACGAAGGCTTGTTCCAAAGAATGTTGTCTTTGCGTTGCTATCAAAGAGGCTCGAAGAAGGATACCTCAATGGGGAAACAGGTTTCATTCTTGATGGCTTTCCCCGCACTCATATTCAGGCCGTGAGTTTCTTTTACACTTTTGACACTGTTTTTTAATCCCACAAAGCTCTTGCCTACTGTTTTGCAGAGATCCTCGATTATATTATTCTACTTTGGCCTGAAAAATGTCCAAAACAGCATTGTTTGTTTAGTGATTCTTCTTGCTGTTCTGAATAACAACATTTTGTTTTTGTGATTCCTCAAGCTGTTCTGAATGTTTGCAGGAAACTCTTGATCAAATCGCTCAGATTGACCTCGTTGTAAATCTGAAATCCTCTGAGGAGCCTCTGGTAAACCGAAATGTTCTAAATGAAACAGCTCTGCCTCGACAAGAGTTCCTCGCCTCTATGTTACACTCACCTGTTGCAAACAAAGCTCGGAGGGATAGTCTCCGTGTCTATGCACATGAGGTACTTTACTGGTTTATGATCAATCTCGTTGTTATATCTAGTTTACAAGGTGTTTTCAACTGAATATCTTGCGGTGATTGTATCAGGTGAAGCCCCTCGAAGACTACTATAGGAAGCAGAGAAAACTTTTAGACTTTCATGTTGACGGTGCCACATCAGCAGAAACCTGGCAGGGCTTGTTGGCAGCTTTGCATCTGAAGCAGTTGAATTTGGCGTCTTCACATAAACTGACTCTGTGATGATTGAACAGCAGTCATATCGCTAAGGCTAGGATTAAATCCTCTGAGCCTTGCTTTACAAAATTTTGATCTTTCTCTTTCATTTTATGGGTCTTAACACAAAGCACCCTTTTTTCTTTGTCTAAAAAATCTGTAATTCAAAGTTTTGCGAGAGATCCAATGTGAGGAGGATAATACACTAAAGCTTGTAATGAGTCTATACAGAGCCAAAATTTTCCTTATGATAAGTAAGTCTATATTTGCAACAATCTCGTGTGCGTCTCGTACTGGTACTACTGTTGAATAAAGTTTGTGCTACATTCTATACATCAACTCACCAACACTACTTATATCATCGCATTACCAACAAGATTTTTGACACATCAGACATTTACAACCAAGTCACAAGTGGAAACACAGACAAAACACAACAATATCTGATTATTCGCCGTTCATCCAACACTCCTTCAGTAGTTGATACCTAACTGTCTCATCTGCACCACCATTATTGACCTTCTTACAACCCGCTTGTTGAAGAACAACAACAGCCAACGGTGAACTCAGCTCATCGAGCTCATCATCGCTTGTGTACGCTTTTCTTGTAACCGAAGACCTGATTCTGCATAACTGCGGCGCTTGAGGCTGTCCAAAGTCCCCAATGATGGTGGAGATTGAAGCCCCTGAAGGTGGAGAGTACACTGGAGGAGGTGCAGTGCATGGATAGCTTGTGATCATACCCTTCTCAGCTTTTTCCTACAAAGGGTCATCACGTTTCTGTTAGCAAAATTAGTTTCTTCTCCTAAGATCCATCATTTAGAAAATGGTCTCACCTCGGATTCAAGAGCTTCAAGCACAGCATCAGGAACTGGGTCAGGACAAAACTCATCTGGGACAAAATTGTTCAACACTCTCTTGATCAACGGTGCACCTAACATCGGGCAAACCTTCACAATAACAAGAGATATATTTGATCAAGTAAAGGAATAAAGTTTACTGGATACAAAGTGGTGAGTTCTATGTTGTATTTGCACCTCTTTTCTCACAGAACTGTTGAGGAGCATATCTTTTGGAAGCATCATTAGATCACTTAACGCCTTAAGAAGATGGAATGTCTTGAACGATCTATCAACGTAGCTATTCTCATCACTACTGTCTTCATCTTCGTCATCGATGCCGAACAGATCAGTGAGCCACCTAGACCAGTTTCCTATCTGCTTAAAATTAGAAATGCATGAGGTTTACGGAGACTAAAGTATCTTTTACCAAGAATTTGAGTTTTAGTAAACTGACCGAGTTTTTCAGCTGGGCACCAGAACCAAAACTTGATGTTGTAGAAGGAATCGGCAAGACCCTCGAGTCTGCAATGGGATCAGATACAGGGTCTGTTGGAAAATTTTCATCAGAATCACGAAGGATAGCATTGAACATGGCAACATCTAACCGAGCCACACATTGTTCCATTATCTGCGTTACAAAACGTGGACATTCGTTTGCGAGTCAAGAAGAGTAAGGTATTAAAGTGAAAAATTCAAAAGGAGAAATGATTACCAGACGAGCAGGCACGGGCAAACAACCACATTCATGCCCACTAGCTCGCAGAGGGCACAAACGTTCGTGCGCATCCCTGAAAGCCTTTTTCCAAAGCTCTAATGAGAAGTCACCTTGTTCTTGGTTCATAGAACTCGGCGTCCTACCAAAATTTTTCTTTGATGCAGAGCCATTTGCTTTATCAAACTCTCTAGTCGATGCTGCCGAAGACTGCATACGTGGTGTCAAAGTCTGCAACCAAAGGAAAAGAACATGTGTATCAATAGTTGGTTAAGAGAATGAAATTGAAGCAGAGAGAACAGAGCAACATTACCTGCCACCAAATTGATTCTACAACGCGTGAGAAGATCCAAGCTTCAACCTTCTCAAGCGCTGCTATGAAAGTTACAGGGTCATCCCAGGTACCAAAACTCTCAATGTCCTTTTTGCTCAAAGAGGAATCTTTCCACTTCAAGGACGATTGTTTATCAGTTTCTCTTTCCACCTTCTGTTTCCTTGGTCCAGGGCCAGCAGAAACTGGCAGCTCCTCTTCTGCTGTAGTATCACTTATGATCGTCCTCAGAACGATAGTGTTTGACAGCCAAAATGTCAACCTGCAACCCACGGACAACATAAATTTTTTTTGAAACTCTGAAAAAGACTACTCAGAATAGTAATTATGCAAAGTAGAATATCACCATACCTGGGGACATCGTTTCCACACGCTTTGGCAACAAGAACTAACCCGGAGACAGCACTTTTAGCTGCATTGGCTCTTCTTGAGAGATGGTTTTCTCTACAAGCATGAAGATACAACCTCAAAAGACGTCTGGCAGGCGCATGGACTTTACTTGATGAACTTCCATGCTCTGCAACCACGGAGTAGAGAGCTGCTTCGATTGCTGCAGCCTCACGTAACTCACCCTCAAGTTTATTTACTTTACTTTCCAAGTTCCTGACTTTGCTCTCCAAAGTTGTGTCGCGGGTGGACTTTGGATACACCTTAGCTTCTTTCCGTTCACTGGATAGACTCAACCGGCTATTGCTCCGGGAAATATCAAGGGATGATCGAACAGACTTCACCTTTCTTGATTTCTCAACTATAGTCTGCGATTCCTGATCACTACTGATCATATCTTGACTATTCTCAGAAGCTCTGGGCGAAGCAGTTTCTGCTTGATCATCGGCTTGGAAAGGCATAGACTTGGTCTCTCCGTTATTAAGTGGAATGCTGTTTACCAGCTTAGAGCTCTCGTTAGTATCGGTTACAAACACATTGGCACAGTCCTCCAGCCCAGACACAGAAGTATTGGGTGCAGCAGAATCAGGAATGTCCTCTGGGAGATGAAGAAACACAGAAGATAGATCTACTGAAGAGGAACGTGACGGAATCTGGTCGGCTACTCGTCTGCTCTCTGATGCTGATTGTGATCTCTCGTGGCCATTTCCTTTGGAACTCTTGTTTACTCTCTCATGTTCTTCCTGCGAATAAGAAGAAGACATCAAATCATTTTAGAAACATTTCAGATTCTCATCATAACTTGTCAAAAGAATATATCTGACATGTTGTTACCTCTTCGGTTCGCACAGAGAAACCACCATTAGACCCTAAAGTAGAAGAGGAAACAGTCAAGGAGGAGTGGGAGGAAACGTCATCATCTGTGATGGATGCAATCTCAGCTTCCTTATAGTACTCCTCATTCATCAAGGCAGAAACAGATCCACCACCAGTCTTGGATTCATCTTTCAAGGAGTTGATAGATGAAGAACTGGCCCGGCGTCTATCAACCGGTTGGATAGTGAGGTAGAGAACGGGCTGAGTGGTATTACGGTAGCTTCTCTTACTGTTCATGGGAGCAGAGACGGTCAAGCTTTCTTTGACAATACCGTAATCAGCCAAATCAATGGTGGCAGTAGCCAAAAGCTGATGAGTTTTCTCTCTGCGAGGCTCGTATAAGTTGAGCTCTAAGACGTTCTTGAAGAAGAGATCAGCACCCTTGTTACGAGAGGAAGCATCTTTCAACAAGGTGAGGGGAAGCTTAAAGGATTCGTTGAATTCGATTTTGCCTTCGCCAATGACAGATCCAAGAGAAGGAGCAACAGCAGTAGTGGTGCCAGAGTTGCGGTCACCATTCTCCCATTGGATAACAACAGAGCGCAGTGATCTAAGGGACTGAGAAGGAGGCCAAGGCTTGATGTCATGAATGTGGATCAGGTAATCAACTTGTACGGTTGAGCCTCTTCTGCTCTTGGAGCTTAAACCCAAAACCATTTTTGCCTTATATATATATAAGAAAAAAACTAAACTAAAAATAGGAAGTCCTGAATCAGAGTACCTGCATAAACATCATCCCAACGCAAATCAAACATTGAACAACCAAAGTAATCATTTTTCGTTTGGTTGTTGAAAGCAAACTATTCAACTTTTTAATTGGAACGAGCGAAACCCTCCTTCAAATGTTAAGACATGCACGAACATTTATCAGACTCATGAATAAGAAAGGTACAAGTGAGTAACAATTTGTGCTAATCTGGCGGCCTTCCCGTAAACATTAATAGATTGGATTGATCCAAACAAAAAAAATCAACAAGTAGGAAGGAAAAAAGCAAACTTTGAAAAGCTCATTCATATATAGAGAGATTTTGAAGCTAATAAAAAGCATGCTCTCTCTCTCTCTCTCTAAAATCAGATCCAAGCAGGTTTAAAGGAAACCCAATAAATATTAAGAGATAGTTAAAAAGTAATGCCGACACAGCAATGGAGGAGAACACAGAGTAGTCGTCAAAGTCATGTGAGAGAGAAAGAATAATACCCAACAAAGAGCTGCTGCTGAAGAATCTCTGATGAAAATGTGAGAGATGGTCCTTTCGATTCTTCTTCTTCTTCTTCTTCCTTTTTTTATTTACACGATACTGAAATTTCTCCTATCTTTTCCTGATTTCATAGCTTTTTTTCTTATTCTTCTTCTTCTTCTTCTTCTTTCTGCTTTGTGTGTGCGTTTTTGTTTTAATCAGAGAGGATGTGAGCCACTGGACACAGAATGAAGAATCTAATAGAAAAGTGAGAGTTTAGAAATAAAATAATTAAAATTATGATGACGTCAAAAAGGAAAAAAACAAAAAATAAAAGAGAGAGAACAAATTTTATTATGGAAAAAATCTGAAAATGAAAAAAAGAAAGAAAAAAAAGCAGAATTAATGAAAAAAGGAGCTTAGATTTGATTGATCGTGCAAGCAGCTAAACGGCGACGTTACGAAAGATCTCTTCTTCAGCTTCTCTCTCTCTCGGTCCTGCAGTGACTTAAAAACCATTTAATAAAATTAATTAAGAGAGCGAGAGCACCGACGCGCTTTACTCGCGCATGATCAAATCAATAGCATCCCTTCCACTTGATTTTGCCTTCAACTCCGACACGACTGCGAGTGGGCAACAAAAATTAGATAAACATTACATTACGTCTTTAATTGTTTTCTTATTAGGATATTTTTATGTTTTTTTTTTGTTAGTTGTTGATATCTGTTGTATATATATGTACATGTTTTTTTTAGTAGTATTATCTTTTTGCCGACAAAACATACAGCTTATACTATTTACCTACATTTTATTTATACTGATCTAATGCATTCTTTAATTATAAGATTTTTGTGGTTGGTGGTGATGGACCGAGTTTAGAGTTCACTTTGTATGAATTTTAAAATAACTTTGAAAGCACTATGTATGTATTTGGCATGTTATTATTATAAGCTTATTACATTATATTCTTATTATATATGGAAACTATTTCTCTTCTTTATTTATTATAATAACTTATGCAACTACCAAAAAAAAAAAGATAAAGAAATGGGTTGCAACAAATTTACCTAAACATCATCTTTCCTTATGATGTAATTTTATTGGTAACAAAATTGACTTGTCTCCTACCTCCCTTGCCTTGGTTTTCAAGTTTTGGAAACTTCTCTTCAAACCCAACTGTATGATCAAGTCTTTCTTTTTGTCAATTCCCCATTTTCACTCTGATATAACAAACATCAATTAACAAAAGCCTACTTTAAATGGACATTTTCTAAAAGGCCTTTCATGTGCCCTTTGAAGGGCCTTCCGGCACTCTTTTTTTTTTTTTTTTTTGTCTCCCAGGCACCAACCATCAATTTGCAATTCAAAATGAAATAACAACAACAACATTCAAAACAAAATCATCGTAAAACAAGCATTTGTTCAAGGCTTAAACTTGTTCAGCTAGTGATGGATAGAAATGAAATGATGATTCAGGCTTGGGTGATCTCTTTCTCTTTGGACTTGCACATGTCCTCTGCTGACTTTACAAACTTCTTCGTCAGCTCCTCCACCTGTCATGTCAACAACACAAAGAGAAAGATTGTATCAATAATAATTGGGAGGGATCTCCCATTTGAAGAAACATCTCAGACAAGAAGGATACTCACTTCCTTCTCCAGTCTTTTCACTTCATCCTTTGGTAGACTCGACCCTGCTTTCTTTATCGTCTCTAGTGCCTGACCCAAAATTTTAAAAAGAAATTATCTCTCTGATCATTAGATATTCTGACGCATCGGAGGCAGTAGTCAGTAGACAACTAACAGTCTTTCAAAAAACTACCTTTTGCCTGGCTCTTCTAATGCTTTGTTTGACAACTTCACTGGACTTTGTGACAATTTTGCACATTGCCTGGAAGTTCATTAATAATAATAATAAGGTCAAGAGGCTGAAACCTCAGAGGCTAAACAATCATGGCATTGGGATGGTTTACCTGAATATGCTCCTTGGTCAATCTGGTCAAAGATATGAAGAAGGGGAGATCAGACAAAAGAGTGAAAAGAATGACAGAGGAGGAGGAGTAGTAGTTAACTTACGCAGGGATAGATGCGACGAGACGTTGGCCATCGAGTTTGGGGTTTAATCCTAATGGAGATGAGACAATAGCTTTCTCGAGTTCTTTCACAGTCTGCAGAAAAACAAAAAAAAAGTGAGGGGGAAAAGATGTAATCCGAAAAGACTACTAACTTACTTAGTCCAAAGGAAGTATTAAAAAGGACAAAGTGGGGGGGAAATACATCGGGATCATAAGGATTGATAGACAAAGTCTTAGGATCGAGGACAGAGACCAAAGCCAAGTGATTGAGAGGCATCTTGACACCTCCCGTTTCAACAACAATATGATCAAGCATTCCTGCCCACCCCACCCATATGTAACAATGATAAGAAGCAGAAGGAGAGCTATACTAGTATATGATTAAGATAAAAGAGGAAAGAGGAAAGAAAGGGAACCAGGAGCAGCTCTGCCGGTACGGAGTTTAGTTAAATCACGAGACAAGGCATCGATGGCGGCCTCCATTTGAGAAGAGGCAGCTGCTTTCACGCTAGGCCCGATATCTGGAGAAGCGTCGACCATCCCCGTTGCTCCTGATGAATCGTCCTCTGAAGCAGAAGAACAACAAGAAGTACTAATAGAGTTAGTACAACAAACAAGAAGAAGAAGAAGCTTGAACACACAAAAAAAGAAAAAAAAAACTCATTCTTAGGGGTTATAAAGTAAAGTAAATTAGCTTTTTTACTTGATTTTTTGCCTTTAGCGAAGCCTCGACGAGAATCTCTGAGGAAATCGGGCATAATGGACAAATCGAATTGAGAATCTCGGCTGCCTATCATCCTCGTCATCAGATTTGGTGAAGAAGAAGAGATGGAGAAGAAATCGCGAGATTGAACAACGGAGGAGCTTCTTCTTCTGAGAAACCCGATCGCATTTCGACTCGACGACAGAGCTCGTCTCACTACGAACATAGACATCCCCCTCCCTCCCTTAAAATTCTTCTTCTTCTTCGACTGAGAGGGTTTTTGATTTGGCTCCTAAAAAGTCTAAAACCCTCGACAGACTCTAATAAAAACTTTTGTTTAGAAAAAAAAAAAAAAAGGGGAAATACCAAAAGTAGCCTTGAGAGATGCGCCTCCTCCTCCCCTACCTAAAACCCTTTTGATTTTCGAGCTCACTGCTCCGCTCTTCTTAGATCTTTCCATTCTCACCACCGCCGTCCCTTCCGGCACTCACGATGGCGACTCAGGCTGCTGCTGCCTCTTTCAATGGCAACTTAAAGGTTATTCTGATTTCTTCAAAAATTCCAGGCTTTGTTCCTTAGATTATCACTTACTCTGTCAAAATAGTGTGATCGATTCGCACATTTTATGTCTTCTTCTTCTTCTTCTTCTTCTTCTACATGTTAATCATCCATCATTTCGAGTTCCTCAACTGTGATCGCTTCCCATTTCACCTTTTTCTCGCTTCTAGTGATACCTAATTCTGAGTGTGCTGTGGTAATCTTAGATGCTACAAACGACAACTTAACTCCCCACGACAAATCGCTTCTTTTGTGCAGAAAGCTATGGCAGGTATCAAGCGTATCAATCTCGACGGTCTTCGTTGGCGAGTTTTTGATGCCAGAGGCCAGGTTGGTTCTCCTCTCTCTCTTCTTTTTCAACTTGATCTTCGTTTGGTCTGTTCCTTAACGTCCACACTAGTTAACGTATTTTAACATTTCCACTAAGCTGCCTGCCCTTAACCTTGAACTTAATAACACACATCATTTCGGCTGTGTCTTTGTATTTTCATTTCATTTCTACTAGGTTCTTGGTAGACTAGCTTCCCAGATTTCAACCGTGCTTCAAGCCAAAGATAAGCCTACTTACTGTCCTAACCGCGACGATGGTGACATCTGTATTGTTCTCAATGCTAAGGAAATCGCCTTCACTGGAAGAAAGCTCACCGACAAATTCTACCGTTGGCATACAGGGCAAGTTGCTTACCTTTTTCCTATTTTATTGCTTGTGTAAATCTTCAGCTACAAGAAGGGGTTTTTTGTTCATCTCTTTTCTAGCCAGTATCTCCCATTTGCTTCTACTTACTTTATTGATCTATTCACCTCTTTTTACAACAGGTACATTGGACACCTCAAGGAACGAAGTCTGAAAGAACAGATGGAGAAAGATCCCACAGAGGTCATACGCAAGGCTGTCCGGCGCATGCTTCCAAGTAACAATCTGCGTGATGTAAGTACACTCTTGATCCCCTCTCTTTTAGATTTACTCTTGGCTACATAGATTACCCCAAACCTTGCTTTTACTTGTACTTGTTGGAATCCCCTCATGGGTTGGTTGACGTATAAGATTCTTGGTACCTTTTCTCTCCTCAACCATCGGTCTTATTATTGATGATATATATACCCTTGTTTTGCAAATGATTTAGGTTTGCAATCACTTGTTATTTGTTGCCTATCTTTGCTGGGAAAACTGACTTATTTGTATTGATACATTCTCACTTCTCAGCTCCTAGATGAATTGCTCTCATAGTTTAGGATTTGTTTCTAAAACACAAGAATGTGCTTAGTTTTCTTCTTTCTTTGTGTGGGTATAGGACAGGGATCTGAAGCTAAGGATATTTGAAGGTGGTGAGCATCCATTTGGGGACAAGCCACTTGAGCCATTTGTGATGCCACCTCGTAGAGTTAGAGAGATGCCACCACGCGCAAGGCGAGCGATGATCCGTGCACAGAAGAAGGCAGAGCAGGCAGAAAATGATGGGACAGAGGTTAAGAAAGGAAAGAAGAGGACCCCCGCTCCTCAAGCAACTGCGTAGAAGGATTACTTCAGAGGAACCTAGTTATGTGACTCGTCTTATTTATCTGTAAGCAACGTTCATAATGCAGGCGTGGATAATAACCTTTTAAGGCTTTCCTGTTTATTGAGTACCAGACACTGTATCACACATGAAGCCAAAACCATCTACCTTGAACATGGGATCTGTTTCTGGTTACCTTTCTGTTATCTTCGTTGCAGAACAGAGCAATCTCACGCCAGAATTATTACATAAGGGTCGCTTGCTTTTCTCTTATTGTTGGTAATTGAATCTTTGAAAAGTACGTAAATGCATCAAGCATGCGAAATTTGTGAACACGACAGAAGATTTTCATAGTAGTGGCAACAATAGTAGCATCCTCGTTTCCTCTTTTCTTCAACAACAAAACAATACAACTACCCCTACGACCAAACCACACACAAAAAAAGAATACAAAAGATTGTCGCACCTTCATCTTGAAACAATAATCTCTCTCAGTTAACCTTTGTATATTTTCTATCTTTACACAAGATGTGCCATTCTTGGAGCACTGCAGCCTGAAGTGCCATGTGCTCTGTTTCTTCTGCTGTCAGCTTAGACAGTGTTCCTTTTTCCTTCTCTTTTTTCTTCTTCTCTTCTTTGTCCTTTCCCTCCTCTTTCTCCTTTTTCTCTTGTTCTTCTTCATCGTCGTCTTCTTCTTCTTCTTCTTCGTTCTCTGATTCCTCCTCTGTCTTCGGAGTCTTCTTCGGCTGAGCTGCCTTCAACAAAGCTATCCTCTCCATGGAGATCTTCAGCTTCTCGGCCGCGGTTGCCTTCACTTCGTCCTCCGGCATGTACTCAACGCCCCCGTCTGTTAGATCATCACACCATCCCTGAAGATCCGACTCTATTTGCTTTGTGATTGATGCTTCTGAGGCTCTTACCACGAACTTGCACATCATGGTGGTTGTCTCGTCACCCAGATCCATGTTCCTGCTCACTTCACTTGCCCCAAAGATCATCATGCCCACAAAACCTCCATGCCACGTTTTTGCAGCGTAACAAAGCTGTAGTGACATCACGTTAGGGTTTATTAGACCATCAATCCAGTTAAGGAACATGAAGGATAATAAGACCATGCTGGAACTAATGAATCACCTGAAAGCCAGCAACTGTGCGTATGATGTGGGAACACACTCTGTGGAATGGCTTGGATGATAACGATTTGAGTCCGCTTAAAAATGGTGAAGCACCATACTGTTGTGCGGCTGTTGCCATGAAGCCGCTTCCTTCATACATATATGTGCCAGTGTACTCTGCAACAGCTGGCAAGCTAGGCCACAAACGAAAGAACTCGACCGGTGAGATTTTGTGCGGGAGAAGAAGCTCAGTCAGTGGAATCTTGTAAGGCTGACATCTTAAGATCACAGGCTCTCCGAGTTCTGCTTTTGAACCTCTCTTCTGCTTTATGATCTGTGGATCCTCCTCTAGGTAGTCACCGTCATATTCTCCTCTAGCACCACGGAATGGATAGTAGAGGACTTGAACCCAGAAACCACATCTTTCAAATTGGGACACACCAACGGTGACACTGCATTGTACAGGATCCTACAAGGGTAAAGCACAGAGTGGTTGATAAGACAGCTAAACCCGATTGATCTGTAAGAACAGAAATTGTTTTACAACTGGCAAAACTTTAGATATTAGAGAACTGTAACGAGATGGGAATATATAAGCAATGAAGACTAAAATCCAACCTGTGAGACAAGATTACGCAGCTGCCGCACTGCTTGAGGAGAACCATCCATGAAGTATAGGGCACCAGACAATCCAACCCGTATATCCACACGATTCAGTTCAAGTTCTGTCAAATTAATTATCTGAAAGGTAACATATAACATAAGAATATGTTGAAACGCTAAACTCTACTAACTAAACTATAATCAAGTAAACGCAGGATGACACACTAGAATATATACCAACCTTCAAGTGCAAAGTGACCCTTCCATCATTTGTATCTGCTAAATGGTAAGCTTCTATATAGCAAGGATCACTACTTCCAGTCAAAGGATATGCTGTGGGAGGAACCTTAATAGAAGTCGAGTCGACCCCTTTCGTAAGGAAGAGAGTTAATTCGGTGGGCTTTGGCCTCCAAAGCTCTAGAATGGCCTTGTGAATTAGACCTTCTAATTTTCTATCTTGAGCAGCTGATGGTTCGTAAAACTGAACAGTAAGCTTATGGTGGCTAAACGGGTAATCTCCTCTTGTCTCACTAACTCCAGCCCACCTGGAAATAATAGGTTGTGTGAGTTCTAATCCAGAAATGCAGTAAAACTCAAGCAACAAAAGGATTACAAGCAAATGAGAAAGCTCACTTTCTTTCAGGAAGATTTGAAACATATTTGATCCTCTGCAATATTAAACGGGTTTGATGTTTGCTAACTGTATCTGCAGCAGCATGGTTCCTATACTCCTCAAGCTCTTTGGTTATTAATTGGCCAGCTCTTGCATGACGTGATCCCATCCTCTGGGCGCATAATAAGACTGCCTGAACATCTTGTAGCCTATTCGATGTAGTTGCAGCGGCGTCCAAGTTAAAGAGAACCTTATGTATATTTGCTATGATAATATTTAATGGATCATCAGGGTCATCAGCCAGAAGTGGATCCAGGCCTTCTAGATCAATATGTTCTGCGATGGTCCATATAAGACGCCCAAGAATTCTAGGAGTATTTACCTGCCACGTTAGATCAAAACTTATTATACATGGGGAAAAGAGGAAATTGACAAAGTTTCAGTCCACAGGAAATCGTTTCTCTACAGTTTAGTATTAATTAAGAAAGTCATAGCTAAACCTCCTCAATGATTGAAATATATAACAGAAGAACGTTACCAAAAGTGACATCTAACTTTCAGCTGAGGCTTAATTACCTCTTGGAGATCCTTAACAAGATCACGCTGCAAGTTCTGCAATCGCGTCTCATTTAATATTTGATCCTGCGATGCACCATCTTTGACCCTCTTTACTCCTCCACGGGTATCATAGATATGGCAGAGCCTGACAAGCAACTTCAAATAGCAATCTATAGCGTACGTTCTGCCATCACAATCCCATTTGACACAAGGCCTGCAAACTTCCACAACTTCAAGGGCAGGTTCTGTCCAGTTCAGAGCACCATAACCAGTGCCATATGCTAGTGCACCAATCACTCTGCTCTCCATACCCGAGTTTTTTTGTTCAGGCAAAGGTAGAGATAACTGGAAGCAACTTTCCACAAGCATTGCCACCAGCTCTTCCCGAAATAGGCTTTTACTGGTCACACTGTTGAGATCATCTTTAATCCTAGCATCTTCAAAGAGAGAAATAATATCTGTCCCAGGCAGAGGCTTCTGACCTCTTCTGGCACTTTCTCTTGCAAAAAGGTGAACACATAGAGCTGTACGGCAGATACAGGCTAATGCATGCATCCTGTCAGATTCTGCTCTCAGGTTCCTCACCATAAGCAGTAGTCTTCTAAACAAAGAGACCTTCGAAACAAGTTCCAAAAAGAATAATTCAGAAATCATAGGCCACAGCTTCAAAACAATTATACAAAACAACAACCAATCGAGAACTTAAATACGTATTGAAAGAAGTAGAAAAATCATATACCTGCATATGCAGATCAAGCAAGTGGAGGTTCGTGACAACCGCCCTGACTATACTCTCTCTAGCAGAAGAAAACTCTTGGCGGTCCCAGAGTGTTAAAATTGCAATAATGGACTGTGAAGCCCACTCAGGCTTGCCTCCGGCAACATCTGCCAGGTAAAGCATGTTAATCCCGACTTCAAAAATCAAAGCTGGATCCAAAGAGGAAGCCAAGAATGGCGCCAAATGGGTAACCAAATCTGAAACGCCAACGAGCTTCTCGGCGTTGGAGTCCACAACGGTGGCATTAGCAGAAGCAGCAGCAGAGGAAGCCTTGGAAAGCTGTCTAATGACTTCGACACTACCGGAAGCAACAGCCTTGACAGCAAAGACAAGAGGGAAAACAGTGGCTCTGAAGGTTTCAACAGGAAGGACTAAAGACCTAGCCATCAAAGCGCTCCTCTTTTTCCATACAATGTCAACCATAGAAGAGACCCACTTGGACCTGATGGCGAGTGAATTCTCGCTGTCAACGAGCTTGTCGCCAGCAAGACGGCTCATCCGCTTGGAGTCGAACTCCTGGAAGAGTCTACCAACGGATTCAAAGGCAACCTTGGAGACAGCGTCGGATTTGTCGAGCATGTTCTGGCCGATCCGAGCCCACCAGGTGGAGACCTTGTCGAGAAGACCCACATTGTTCTCGCACAATGTAACGAGATCATCACGGGCGAGGATGCAGCCAAGAGTCTCGGTGATGGAGAAACGAAGGTTGTCAGATGGGGAATCGAAGCAGGAAGCAATCTCACTGCTGCAATCAGAGATGAGTTTAGGAAGCGAGAAGGAAGGGAGAGCAGCAAGGATGGAGACGGCAGCGGCGGTGACGTCGGGGTCGGGGAAATGAAGATCCGTTTTGACACCTGAACAGACGGTGTCCCAAAGATCCGGAGTCAGGCGGGTGGATCGGATGAGATCGAAAGCGAGCTTCTTACAAACAGCGGAGGCCGGAGAGGCAACAATCTCCTCCACAGCAGACTTAGCGATCACGGAGATATCACGTCCGGCGGCGGATTGCTGGAGCGCCTGAAGAAGCGCCGATGACTGGCGAAGCGCGTCATTAGAGCGGAGGTCCGCCTGGATCTGGGCGAAAAGAATGTCCATAACCGGATTCAATCAAGTTCAAATTCGGATCCAAGGCGACCAACCTGAGCTAGCTATCTATCTTTGCTGTCTATTCTGTCTACGGATGCGACATGGAAACTGTGGAAGAAGGATGTGTAAATCATCCATCCATCGTCGGACTCGACTGAAGAAGAAGAAACAGAAACGGAATAAAAAAAACAGCGTGGCGTTCCTGCGATCTGAGCTATCACAGCGTGCCGTGTCGAGATGTACTTACTTAGACCCAATAAAAGGCCCAGTACAAAATTATTAAAAGCCCAGTATGATAAAGCCCAGGGTACTCACCGGCAATATTGCATTCGAATAGATCCGACGGTCTAGATTGAGTTCCTGCGCGCCGCGGTACCAGAAAGACGCAGCATCGGACTTTGGACACTCTAGAGAGGAGGGAGGAGGACTAGAGAGGGTAGAGAGACAGAGAGAGCGATTTTGAAGGGTTTTTTTTGACTTGTTCTCAAATCAAACTCTCTCAACGTTCTCCTCTCTCTATCTCTCTCTCTCTCTGCTCGAGATTTACGATTCTCTCTGCCCAGGTTCTCTTTGCTTTTCCCTCTAGGTTCGAACGGCTGCTCAGAATTTTCGAGTCGGTTAGTTCGTTTTATTATATCCGAATTCGTTTTTTTTTTCTTTTTCATATTGAGTTTAGTACTTTGATAGATAGATTTAAATTGCTATATCAGTGATTGAACTGTTAGAGAGGTTTTAGGTTTTAGGTTTTAGGTTTTGGTTTTGATTTTGTTGTTGTTGTGCAGGAGTTACGGAGGTTGTCACTTCCTTGGCGATATGACTGTGAGTAACGGTGGTTTCCCAGGAGATTACTATCGTCATAATTTTGACTCTCCCGGCGGCTTTGATAGCCCTAATGCTTCCGATTGTTTCAAGAGAAAGTTTGTTGAAGATGAAACTTTTGGTGTCCCGAGAACCGTTTTACCATTGTCTGACTTGTCATCCTCCGAAAGGAAAAAGTTGATTCATAAGCTTCGACAGGAGCTGCAACAGATACGCTCCTTTCAGAAGACTGTCGACCTTCCCAAGTCTACGACTCTCACTAGTACACCTGCTTGCAATTTGCCTCGTCCCAAGAAGAGTTTTGGTATGTCACGTTGCTCTACTACTAACCCAGAAGGCAAAAGGGCACCCAAACCTGAGCCCGTTTCCACTTTTACAATGCTTCAGATGAAGCAATGTGAGATCCTCTTGAAACGATTGTTGTCGCATCAGCATGGTTGGCTTTTTAAAACTCCTGTTGATGTTGTCAAGCTCAACATACCTGATTATTTTACCATTATTAAGCATCCTATGGATTTAGGAACTGTTAAGAGCAAGTTAACCTCCGGCACATATTCTAACCCATCTGAGTTTTCTGCTGATGTCCGTCTTACTTTTCGCAACGCATTGACATATAACCCCATCGGAAACAAGGTTTATAACATGGCTGATTCTCTCTCCAAGTTTTTTGAGTTGAAGTGGAAAACTATTGAGAAGAAGTCATCTGGAACCACTTCCGAACCAAGTAACTTGGCTACGTATACTGACAAAGAGGTTGTAATGCCTGAGCCTCTTGCTAAGAAGAGAAAGATCAATGCTGTGAACTTAGAGCCTGCTAAACGGGTTATGGCAGATGAGGAAAAAATAAAGCTTGGCAGAGATTTGGGCTCCTTAACAGAACTCCCGGTACATATAATCAATTTTCTGAGAGATCACAGCTCCAAGGAAGAGGGATGTGGAGACGATGAGATAGAGATTGACATTAATGATCTCAGTCATGATGCCTTGTTCCAGTTGCGGGATCTCTTTGATGAGTTCTTGCGACAAAATCAGAAGAAAGATTCAAACGGTGAACCCTGTGAGCTAGAGGTAATCCCCCTTCTATATCTATTGCTTGATCCATTTGTTAACATTGACTGACAAACAGCGAATACTTTCCTTGATGTAGCTTTTACATGGGTCAGGGCCAGGAAATTCATTGATGCAACACTGTGATGGTTAGCATATGTTGGTTTTGTTGTTTGAGCAAATTCTCATGTCCTGCTCTATGATTAAGTTGTCATTTCTTCTTCCTTACTTGCAGGAAGTGAATTGGAGGACGAGGATGTTGACGTTGGTAATTATGAGCACCCTAGATCTCACATCTCATCTGTCAGGACAGAAAAAGGTATGGCGCTAGGGAACTCCAATGGTTTGTTTAATCTTGTTAGATGATATTTGTCTTTGTCTCTATGGAACTTTTGCAGATATTTGATTTTTGCAGTGCTTATATGTACTTAACCCTCAGAAGTCAAAATCATCTTAATTCCCTTTTCGTAATAGTGGCCGTCCATCTTAATGTTTCTTCTGTAGATTTTTGGAATGGAACTTACTATTCTTATTCAAATAACGTATTAGCTGATAGTCATATTACACACCTAGTTTGATAGTGATAGACGTGTTATATCTTCTGCTTATTTTACTCCCAGTTCGCTGTTTTCTTTAGTGATCATATTATTCCTTGGATTGATCTAATCAGTGGTTACTCCTTTTATGGTGCATGTAACTGATTAGGCTCTAGTAGCTCGGAGAGTGTACCAGATGATCCTACAACCACAAGATTATTGTGTTTATCAAAGGTAAGCATCATTGTTGGATTATAATTAATAATATATATGCCTCTGCAAAGGTCGGAGATACCTTTCCATAATTTGGATTGGGCAAACAATATTGGTTATGATACTGAGCTTTGATATATTCTTAACACCTGACAGATACAAAGCTTTAATACCTGACAGATGAGTTAACCTAGTCTGAAATTTGGTGAGACACTGTTGATTCTGATCGTTTTTTCCTTTTCCTTTTATCCGCTGATACAGGGTCCTGAGAGCATGGATTCGGAATCTCCCTTGGATGGAGCTACAAGCAGTTCCCCAAAGAGAAAACGTGAGCGGATATAGTTTTTGGTGCAAGAGATGTTAACTTTTGTTGATTTAAATTTCTGACCCTTGGTTTACTTATTCCTTTTCTAAAAGCAGCTTCCGTCGGTGGATTAAATCAGTTGGAAGATGCATCCAAAGGGAAGCTAAGTCCTGTTGAAGGGGTCAATAGTCATAAAGATGGTAAGCTAAGGAGTGTGACAGAAAAATGTCCGTGTTCTGATTTCTGGGGTGGCATCTCACTCTTGACCCGTTAATTATTTAGGAAATAGAGCTCAGAATGAGAAGCAACTACCTCCGGAAAAGCGTTACAGGGCTGCTCTATTGAAAAGTCAATATGCGGATTTAATCTTGAAGGCTCGAGAGAAAACTCTTAATCAGGTTAGCTGTGTTTGTGGAACTGTGAGCTGCTATATTTGGTTAGCCCTCCCTCATTAGCTCTCAAAATTATTTCCTGAAATAGTTATATCTGATATCAGAATGAGAAACGAAACCCAGAGAAACTGCGACTTGAGAAGGATGAACTCGAATTGCAAAAGAAGAAAGGTATTTTTGATTTGCGAGTTCCAAGTTTGTGATTAATGTTAATATACCAAGTACATACGTACATAAACTTGTCCTCTTTTATTTTGCATCAGAAAAAGCACGGTTACAAGCAGAAGCCAAGGAAGCTGAAGAAGCTCGTAGAAAAGCTAAGGCACAAGCTGCAGCTGAAGCTGCTGCTGAGGCTAAGAGGAAACTGGGACTTGAAAGAGAAGCAGCCCGACAGGCATTGCTTGAGGTGAACCGAAATAGCTGCAATTTGGTTGTCTTTTTTCACTGCAATATATTTATTGATTATTGCCATGGCTGAATGGTACACAGATGGAGAAGTCGGTTGAAATAAATGAGAACCCAAGGTTCCTCAATGACCTAGAACTGCTTAAAACGGTTAACACGGACCATTTGACAAATCTAAGAGAGGTAGGCCATGACTCTGATTGGCTGGGTGTTTTTGGGTTTGGAGGAAGCAATCCTCTAGAGCAGCTGGGGCTATATATGAAACATGATGATGATGAAGATGAAGCCGACCTGCTTGGTTTTCAAGATCCCAGCAACGAGGTAGAAGAGGGTGAAATTGACTGAGATTCACGAGTGTTGTAATTGGGTAATAGCAGGCAGTGTACATGAGAGAACCAGAGAGTTGTTGTAAAAAAACGATTAGTTAGATTCAAAAATGTAAACAAGCTTTCTTTAATCCGAGTAAACCACGAACACTTTATCTTGTGAGCCTAAGAAACCAATGAGAGAGGAGGATGTGTCTCGGAATTGTCCCTAAATATTTTACTCTAGAGTTTGCTTTATATATAGCCTCTCTCTAGTACAAAAGTGACATCGTTGCATCCAACCATACCTACAAGGAATTCATGTTGCAAAGCCTAGTGCACTCAGTTTTTAGGTAGTTTGCATTTGGAGTTAGGTAGACTGCCCTTTTTAATATGATAGATTAGTTTGGCCAGTCCCCCAATAGGTGCTATGATCATCAGTACAACCCCAAGAATGATGAACAACTGCAAAAGAAAAAAGAGTATGTAGCTGTATTAGCTATATGATAACATATTTAGCTTTTGATAATATATACCAGACAGAAGGAGCTGACCCAGTTGATACACCATGATAGACTAAATCTCTTTGGTTTCTTTAGGATCAGCCACATGATGCATGGGATCTGAAAAGAAAACATCATCATCATGCTTGTTAGAGTTCTTCTATATACATATATTATGATTTTAACATGTTTTGTTGATATCAATAGCAGTTTAGGAGAAGTATTCCGCTTACAAAGTATGTGGTCGGGGCGAACACAAATCCCCCAAAAAATGACAGCAACGCACTGTAATACGGTAAACCGACTGCTATTCCCATCGTGGCGGCTGCGATAATAGAGGTAAGTTTAATCAATTATCCTTTGAAAAAGATGTGAATCTAAATTTCTTGGTATGCAAGCAAATCACAGAGAGAGTTTTTTACCCACAAAAGCCCATCGGATGGTAAACCGTAGAACTCTTGTTGGACTGAAGTGCCATTTCTTTATCATTACAGATTCGATCATGTCAAACACGGGCATTGCGTACACCTAGAAATAAAAAAAAATAAAAAGCAGAGTTAACAAGGGCGGGTTTATGTTATGTCCTTGTAGTTACGAGTAGGGCGTTTGCTGGTCTTGTACCTGATAGCTTCCCAGGAGGTGTACGACCACAAACATGTTGGCTACAATGACAAGTGCCTTTGGTTTTGAGAGTGATTCGAGGATGTTTTCTTCAACACTGTTTCCAAAGGTCTTGAAGCCTACAAGGGCCACAGGGAAGTAGCAGAAAGCTACAATGATATAAGCTACAACGGCTCCCTTCCACATGGGTCGTTTTGATGGGTTTTCTGGTGTTGATGGGATGGTTGCTTGAATTTCTAAAACAACGTTATGACCTGCGTAGGCGAAAGCCATCTCCCCTAGTGCACTTAAGAAGTCTAATGGCACTGAGGTTGTTCTTTTTTTGTAGCCGTACTCTACTACACTCCCTGTGGCGGCTGCCTTCCTCAGCGAGGCAACCCAAGCAATTGTGGAATAGCTGTTTTGGGGAACGGGGAAAGTAATAAAACGACGTGACGTTTGATATATATTGATATACTTTTTGAAAGCAATTATGTTATGTTATGCTTGCGCAAGATAAGATTAAGAAAAGCAAAAGAGAGTTAGTTGTTTACCTTACTGACATGACAGCAGCAAGCAAAGAGACTCCAGAAATGGAATTGAAGTTGTTAAGAAGGGAGAGAAGAAACTGGGAAGAGGCAAAGATGAGAATGAAGTGTCGAATAGTCATATCTGTGCAGCTGTCATCTCCCACGGAAAGGTCATGTACATTCTTAAGGGATTTACCTCCAGTGACCATATAGACAATGCAGACACTGATTTCAACAAGAAGTTGGAGGGGCACGATGATGTACAAACCAAGCTTCTTCCCAAAGGCAGCCTGACCCAGCTCATGGTACCTATCAAACCGTTGGCCTTCAAACATCTCGTGCATCTCAATCATTTGCCAGAGGGTGTATAAAGTGATGACCCATGACAAGATCAACACCACAACCCCAGGTCCCCTACCACAAATTAATCATTGCTAATTAAGCTCTTCCTAGCTATATATATATATAGAGATGCTCTTGGAATGAATGAATGAATTGGTGTAGAAAGAAATACCATCCAAGCTCGGACATAGCGTAAGGAAGACCGAGAAGTCCAGCACCAACAATGGCAGTGACGTTGTGGAAAGCCGAATAGTACCAATTGGCATTTCGTGATGCTGTGATTGGAAGCCAATCTTCCAGATCAAAGGACTGATCCTGTTAAGTAAGCAAGCAAGCAAAGTCTCTCAGGATTTGATCAAAAAGTATCATCGTACAAACAAGACCAACTTAGTTTATAAAATGATCGATAAAGTAGTAAGCATGATCATCATGACTAAAGTAGGCATATATATATATATATATACCTACCTCAACAAGATCTTGGTTTTGGATATGATCATGTGGGATTCCCTTCATCGCGAAACCTTAAAAGAGGAATTTAATCTTGTTTGTGACAGTTTCTTGTGAGTCAATCTTTCTCTCCACTATTTTTTCTGTTTTGGTTTCTCTCGGAGTTCGAACAAAAGTTGCGTGCAAGAGAGAGAGATAGAGAGAGGGAATGAAAGTTGACCTTGACCTCATTAGCTGTGGCTGTGCTGCTTAATTATGAGATTATATTTGTTCGAATTAATTATTAGTATTAATTTACCGTCTTGTATTGTGTTGAAATGGTCGTTGGTTGAATACTTACATAATGGACGGACTCCATTGTTTACGCTATTAATTGATTTTGATTGTATACGACGACTTCATGTCACACTATTGGACAATTTCCTCTAATTCTCTCCATCTGATATTCTTAATGTTAATTCTTTTTTTGGGGTCGTGTCAATGAAATTCTTTTTTTTTTTTTTTTAATTCTAACGATTGCAAATTAGGAAATATATCTGCTCCGAAGAAAGTTATTTATTCGATTTTTTAATTTTTATTAGTCATATTAGAGAGAATTCAACCTGCACAAATTTACTTTTTTTATACATGTTTTCTCTCAAGTAGAAAATACGTATAAAAGTCATTCTTCAAGTCAATGACAGAAAATTTTCAAAGTAAAGACTAATACTAATAATTAGTGGTTTATAAAAATCGTTTGAATTAGTCAGGCACCCTCCTCATTGGACGAGTAAGTAACGCGCATCGTTGGCGTGTGCGTGGGTGCTGCAACACATGACCCAGGCATGTTTTTCTTGTAAACAAACTTTTAAATACAAAATGTGTTTATTAATAACCTAATTCTAGTTTCTCATGTTTTAGAGGATATAATTTTTTTTTTTTTTTTTTTTAAAAAGACTTTAAATTAGTTCTTCTAATTAACATCAATCACTATAACGGCACATAATCAGCTCTCTGATATTATTATTAGTACTAGAAAGTAGAAACGAAAACGGCGGGTAGTTTAACTTCACGACTCGGTCCATTTAACTACTTACTACATTAGAATTACTGAGAATTAGAATGAAGGGAAACTAAACAGAAACCAAACCAAACCTATTTCTTTCGGTTCTCTCACTTGTCACTCCTCTGTTTTGCTCTACAGGGTTCACCCAATAACCTGGGGGGTTATACCAAGACCGTAGTGGGCGTTTTCACTGACAAAGCTGAAGCACCAAAGCAAAAGTAATGGCTCTTCAATCTCCTCCTCAACGAACCCTTCTTCTCGTTTAGCTTACTTTTCCCTTGCTCCGTAACCGCAGGCCTGTTCAAGCCAGACGACGGTCCGGCTATGCTAGTCGCATCCATCATCACTCCCTTCTGTTTAAGATCAACCATGCTCGAAGTTGATGACGTCGAAGACGAGTGGATGGATATTTTCGAGAATGAACTAGAACGAGACCGCACTGTACCAATCCGCTTCTTCTTGGCTCTTGGACTCGACTGGTTACTTCTTACCGATAACGTTCTTTTATTGTTATTATTAGGCAGAGCAAGCGAGCCACTGCTGCTGCTTTTTGAGAATCTCTGTCGGAGAGGGACCGGAGTTTCTTGCGCCTCCACAACTGTCGAAGCGATGCTTATCTCAGAATCGTTCTTGGAATGGCCTGGTTGCTTCTTGGCTCGCGGCCAGTGGAAAACGCTCTTCAATCTCTCCGTTGCAGAGTTAACAGACGCGTTTCTGCATTTCTTGAAATGATGATTCTCATCCATCACGTCTAGCTGACCAATCTCAATGGAACAGGAGCTGGACCTCACGTGTCTAGCAACAGCAGTCTTATCTGGCGCAACATCAGTTAGTCGGGTGCTTAGGAACATGTCAGCGTCCGACGTCTTGAAACGAGCTCCTGGGCTGTAAAAGTTTCCTCTGTCCTTCAAGTGAGTTGCGACCACACTTGTGATGCTTTGATCACGAGAACTGAACATCCCTCCGGCTGATACCAGCCGTCGGAACAAGAGATCTGAGGTAGGAGATAGCGGCTTCTGCCTGATGAGATCAAGGGGAGTCATACCAGCGTTGTCACGTATGTTAATATCAATCGATTTCACAGACATGAGCATCTCAACGAACTCCAGAGGAACATTCCCAGAGATGGCCAAGTGAAGAGCCGTGCGTCCCTCGTTGTTCCTATAATTCACAAAATCACCTGGAGGAGATTTGGAGGCAGCGGATGTGATCAGACGGTTCATGAGCTCCGTGTGCTTGTCAAGCCTCTCGAACGCCGGAGCCTGGAAACCGGAGATTCCAGCGTGGAGGAAAGTGTCTCCGGCGTTGTTTCTAACGTGTATCAAAGACGGAGAGGCAGAGATGAGAGCGTCAACAAGATCAGCGTGGCCACGGTAGGCTGCCACGTGCAAAGCCGTGTTCCCTTGGTTGTCCACAGCTTCGACCAAACCGTATAAAGCCACAAGCTCTTTAACCACCTGAGTATTACCTTTGGCGGCAGCAGCGTGGAGGATAGTGGAGCCTTGCTTGTCACGGAAGGCCAAGACATCTTCAACAGAGCAATCACTGACAAGTTCTTTGAGAAGGTTCAAATTGCCACCTCTGGAAGCAGAGTGAACCGCTCTGTTCTTCATCTCCCATTTGTAAGCAGCCGGGATATCACCGGCACTTTGCTGGTCGAAACCGAACCTCGGAGCAACGGCGAAATCATAGATGAGGCGGAAAACGTGGTCGTTCTTGCTTCTGGCAGCTGCGTAGAGTATGTCAGTGACGCCGTACTCTCCTTCGCCGAACACGAGAAGAGGGTTCCTGTCGAGGAGATCGCGAACAAAGGAAAGATCTCCGGCGGAGGCTGCGGTGTACATCAGCCAGCCACCGTACCCAGAGCGGATAAGAGTGTTGCTCTTGGATCTCGAGCCGCCCTCGTCGCAGGCGGAGAGGAGCTTTTTGGCGACGCGGGATCGGCAGGAGGAGACGTCGTGGAAGAGAGAGTTGTCGTCCCAGACGGTCTCGAGGCGGCGAATACGACGGAGGGAAGTGAGCTTCATGAGGTTGTTGGAGTCGATGCGGAGAAGCTCGCGGACAAGATCGTACTGGCAATTGGCGGCAGCGTAATCAATGGGAGTAGCGTACCACCACTGATCGCCGGTGCTCTCCCACCGGAGAGGGAAGTAGGTCGGAGGCATAAAGAGTTGCAGAGGTAGAAGAAATATTAAACTTGATATACTTGGTGGTCACCGGAGAATATCTGTGGAAACTTATATTTTACTCTTATTACCTAACAAAGAATACAATTTGGAGAAAATAAAATGATCGTCTTCGTAACATTAAGCAGAAGAGTATCTGGTTTGTCTACTACTACTTAAGTACTATATAAATAAAAAAGAAACTCCCCAATTTGATTTGTAACCGAACCTACAAAATATCTGCTATCTTTATTACCAAATTTCAAGAAATTATTGGATGTTTAACGCGTAATCAAAAGATTGATATCTATAAATAAAAGAGAATGTGGAAGAAAAGAGTCGTGTGGTGTGAGAAAGGCCTAATTCTATAAAGTGGAAAAGGACTGATTGTAATGATGATGGTGACACATGGAACCACAAATTAAAAAAAAAAAACTAAAAAGGAGACCTTTTTTAATCAAAGCCCCCGCGAGTTCTCTTTTTACAATGGTATCAAAAGCTCCACTACTTTTTTTTCTCATGAGGTAATATAATCGAATTGGATTAATCCAAAGCATGTCTCTCGAATCATCAGAATCTTTTATTTGATATCCGAGAATTTTAACGTTTCATACCCTCAATTTTATTTCAGGATCCGAGGGTATTAGACTTGTTATTATTGTATCCGTTAAGACTTTCGTTACGCATGTAAGTATAAGCTAAGACATTATATGTAATGATGTGATAAGTATGGATTGTGGGTAAGATTAGTACTAGTTACTAGTTATTAAACAACAGATAAGGGTAGCTAGCTGCTTTTAGTATAAGCCAACGTAACAAAATATTTAATGTGTGATACGATTACGAGGTGGCCAACCACGCCCAACCCAATCAATGCTCTCATTATATATTATTATAGTGTAGTATTAACGACGCTATTAAGGACAAATTCTGAATCAGCCAGCGGTTTAAAAAATTTTTTTGATTCTTTTTCTCCCCCTCCCCTCGTGGTCTTTAGAAATCATGATCTTGTATTTCATAATTATGTCATTGTAAGCATATATAAAAAAGATTAAGCTAGTATATACATACTATTTAAGAAAAGAAATGTAAAACATGCAGAAATAAAAACAAGATATGGTTAAGGTGCCAAAAGAGGAAAATAGGCATGTGATGAGAGAAAAAGTTAGCTTTATTTTTTTGTTA
Organism: Camelina sativa; assembly: GCF_030686135.1. NCBI lineage: Eukaryota > Viridiplantae > Streptophyta > Magnoliopsida > Brassicales > Brassicaceae > Camelina > Camelina sativa. The sequence goes on from NC_141894.1 coordinate 117,854, forward strand.
TACCCATATAAAAGCATGTGATGATGAATGGAGAGGTGTCTCCTTTTCTAAACTCTTTAAACTTTCATGGGCATATGGGATATGTATAGAGCCATAAAGGAAGGACTTATAAGTAGCAGAATATCATCATCGAAAGGAATACATAACTTAGATCTTAATTTAAACAGTTCAAATTGAAACTTACCCACCCAACCATTCATTCATTCATATATGTTAAAGACAGACAGAGGATGGTTTGGGTCTAGTTGTGTTTATAACACCAATAAGTAAGTTGACAGCAAACCAATATGAAATTGTCACTGAGCAAATCAAAGCAAAGAAGAGCAATAATGGAAGAACAAAAGGGAGATAATGATGCAAATTGCAAGACTCTGCTTTACCTTTATGTTCTTTTGAAGGTATTATAAACCCCACAAGAGGTAGACAACAAGAGTTGGTATCCACCTAGCGAGTAGTGATGCAATATCAGTAAGTGAGCTAGGTCCCATGTAATGCTAACTACAGTGAATCTGATTGTTAAATGGATCAGGTACACCCGCAATATCTTTAAGAACCGACCTAATCATCTCCTCCTTTTACCCGGAGAAGGATTTGTGCTAGCTACACTTATCACTCGGTTAAACAAGAGCCAAAGACAGATGCAGCAGTTACTTGGATTTACTAATACAAAGAGTCCAAAAGGATCAACAACTTACAAGAGCATCATGCTACCTGGCTCTAAAAATGTAACTTAAACAGAAACAATGTACTTATATATAAGAAGCCCAATTTGTTAATTAAAGGCTCCACATTCAAAGGCAGAGAAGAAGAAGAAGCAATCTTTTGGATATACTCTCTAATAAATAAAGAGTCTGAGAACTTACAAAAAAAGAACATCATCATACTCTTTCCCAAATGTAATCTAACTGAATGAATTTTACTTATTAGCAAAAGCATAGTTCAACAAACTAAGGACAGAGCAGAGAGTGAAGAAACACGTGATCTTACCCAAGAGCAGAGGAATAGTGTCAGTCAGTTCTTGGCCTTGACGGAGTTGTTCTCCTTGATTTTAGCACGAGTGTCGAGCTTGACAAAACGTTTGAGATCATCATAAGGAAGAGTCTCGACGTTCTTCCTACGAAGTTCACTAAGAGCAGGGCGCTTATCGAGGAGATGCCAGAGCCATTGAGGGTAATCAGAATCAGGCAAGATCTTGGGATCAGATCCTTCTTTCAGAGTATTGGCGCCGACAACAGTGGTGGATTTGATCTCTTTGCTCAAGCTCGAACCTTTAGGAGCATCGCCGGCTCCTCCTCCTCCTCCTCCTTTGCCACCTTTCTTGGCTTTGCTAGCTGCTGCAGCGAACGTTCTCCGGATTAGGTCCTTGGATGATCCTCCTCCGCTAATCATTCCAATACGCTTCATCATTTCCCCCCTAACCTACATACAAAGCATCAATTTTTTTTTTTTTAATCATTTTCCAGAAGAAATTAGGGTTTTAGATGCTGCTAATTGATCCAGAAACTTTGTGTAAAATTACAAAAACAGCGAGCAAAATTAGGTATGTTCAATCGACTCCCGCAAAGCCCTTTGGGAAAGAGAGAGAGAGAGAGAGAGAGAGAGAGAGAGAGAGAGAAAACTTACGACCACTAATGATGAAGAAGAAGAAGCTTTCACTGACTACGAGTTTCAGAGCGGCGGAGCGGAGAAGACCAAACACACAACAAACCAATACTATTTTTCCACTTAAGGCCCAAATATTTTTGTATTGGGCCCAAAAATCAAAACCAAATTCTAAAAGAATTAAAAAAGGCATAAATTAATCTCTGACTTTATTAGTGAAGATTAGCAGCATACATTAATTACGGTTGAAGAAATTCGCAAAGAGTAAAATATTTTTTTTTCTTTTGAATCTCGCTTTAACTCGTAATTGCCGCCAGCTCCTTTGGCATATGAAAGTGAAGTGACACATCTGTTTCCATCTATCTTACACGTTTTAGTAGTTTGGTTCTTCGAATACAATCAATGAATCAACAAGTTCATATCTTTTTTTTTAAAGGTTTTCACTTAAAAAAAAGTTTATTAGTGTAGTTTGGTTTCACGTATACAAACTTACTTGCCAATTCTTTTAAATTTTTTATTATTATTTTGTTTTTTCATAAATACATGAGAAAATTCACACCCAAAAGTTGACTAACTCTATTTTATTGAAGAGGCCCTCAAGCTTAAAGTCATATCTAAACTGTGAAAGAACATTATTCTTTAGCACAAATAAAAATTAACACGACAATAAAATTATTATTTAGAAACATAATATCAAATATCTGAACTGAACAAACATTAATATTTTAGTATAAATAAAGGTCAACAACACGACAATAGAGATGAAAACCGAACAATCCCAATAAGACCACTAGTACTATGACTAGAGGAACACCATTATTAATTATTTATTTATTTATTTAGCATACGTAAAGATTACCCACAATAGGATTTTGAAAAAGTGAACAACCAACGAGTCTTTGGTCCTAATCAGCGGACCAGTTCTTGTTCTTCACATAAGATAAAGGCTATCAACGTGATCCAAGAAGATTCGAACAGTTTCATTATTGCCAACCACTCCTTGAATCTCAAACTCTCTGAAACTTTTTGTCTCTGTATTGTAATACAACACACAGTAGTCAGGACCGCCACGTTTTTGTGCAAAAACAAGTTCGTTTTCTCCAATGGTACCTTGGAAATAAAATTCCTTCTCTCCAACAGCTTCTTCCCAATGAAGAATCTTTATGGGGGTTCTCTCCCATTGTTGCGTACTTTCATCCAAAACAATTATATGAAAATCTTTAGTCCCATTCAGCTCATCATTCACAGCTTCATTGTCCAAGTTCGGTTCATCATTCACGTCTTTGTCAAAGTCAAAGTCATCCACTAAGGCAATTTTCTTGTTGTAAAACACAAATCTCCAAGTTGTATAATCGGAATCATAATCAGGATATCTAATGACGGCAAACTTTTCAGAACTCACATTGAAGCTCATGAGCACTAATTTGTCACTATTGGACTGAGCTTCATCGGATTGAGGTCGATAAGCTCCATAGTACAAAACTCCTCCTTTACATATTCCTTCACCAAGTTGTACTGGATCATGTTCATATAAACATTTGATCGATCTCCAAGATTCTTCTTGACCGGACTCCACCGTCAAGACTAGATATTCCCTAGTTTTGGGTAATGACCTAGACTCCGTGATACATAACACCTTGACTGCATTTGTAGCTTCATCGTATCCGAGAAATCTGGTTATGAAGGATTCTTTAGGCGCTTGGATCTCCGGTAAAGCCTGAAACTTTTTCGTACCCGGATTGCAAATGGCAAGCTTAGTTCGTAACTTAAGACAGATCAAACCTCGGATGGGCTGAGAAACATCATTGCTTGAATGTAGAGAAATACGCAACTGCTGTTGTCCAGACGACAACAATGGTTCCTCCTCTTGATAGACAGAGTGAAACAACACCTCATCATAAGGTGGTTCGGTTAAAACTGTTTGCTCTTTATAAACATTGTCAAACCACAACATCGTAGGTTCGGGTGGTTGTGATGTAGTTCGTTCGACCATGAACATCACTCGAGGCCTTGTCATCGATAGGCTCAAGTAATCAACATTGAATTTTTTAGAGCGGATCATGGATGCCCATTTCTTCGAGACGAGGAGGAACTTCACCAAGGACTTCAGAGGCAACCGTGACAGAATATTCATTTGATGATCTTCAGTAAGTGACTCAAAATTTGTTTTCTCCATTCTTGTTTTTTCTTTCTTTGTATTTGTAATGATATTTTGTGTTTTGAGATATAGAGAGACTAAACACACATATGTGGTATTTATAACAGAGTAGTCCCATAGTTTGTTACCAACGTTGCGTTTAACTTGTGAGTGTGGGTGATGATTACTTGTTGAGTCGTAAAAACGCGTACATCTTTATTTTACATGTCATGAAATGCTTTACATCTAAAAAAAATGAAAGTAGAATGTTTAGCTCCACACGTTAAAAACTTACTAAAATTATTGGCCAATTAGCATAGAGATTACTAGATATTATGCATGAAAAGTGACAAATTTGCTTTCATCTTACACGTTTTAGTAGTAATTTGGTTCTAATTCCAATACAATAATCACACACCAAAATATTGATCACAAGTTAACATTTTTCTAAAGTTTTTCACTTTAATTCTGTTTTGTCTATTGAGAAGGATGATTACTAGACTAACAGAGAGATTTGGTGTAAGCCAAGCCAAGCGTGACTTGCAAGGATTTCTCCATTCTTGTTTTTTCTTTCTTTGTATTTGTAATGATATTTTGTGTTTTGAGATATTGAGAGACTAAACACACATATGTGGTATTTATAACAGAGTAGTCCCATAGTTTGTTACCAACGTTACGTTTAACTTGTGAGTGTGGGTGATGATCACTTGTTGAGTCGTAAAAACGCGTACATCTTTATTTTACATATCATGAAATGCTTTACATCTAAGAAAAACAAAAGAAAAATGTTTATCTCCACACGTTAAAAACTTACTAAAACTATTGGCCAATTAGCATAGAGATTACTAGATATTATGCATGAAAAGTGACAAATTTGCTTTCATCTTACACGTTTTAGTAGTAATGTGGTTCTAATTCTAATACAATAATCACACGCCAAAATATTGATAACAAGTTAACATTTTTTTAAAGGTTTTCACTTTAATTCTGTTTTATCTATTGAGAAGGATGATTACTAGACTAACAGAGAGATTTGGTGTAAGCCAAACCAAGCGTGACTTGGAAGGTTTTCTTTCATCGTACAAATCTAGTCGTCAATGCACAAAACAAATTCAGATATAGAATTTAACTTCTTAAAAGTTTTCACTTTTCACTTTTATTCTTTGTATACAATTGTTGAAAGAAAGGTTTTCACGTATACGCATAAAAAGCTCTTGACAATCTTTTTATACTTCTTTATTTATTTTATATCGGGTTACTCGTTGAGGATTTTTTGGTTTATATGTTAGGATTAAAAGTTAGAAATAAAAATGAAGTAATGTTATATATTCAGACTCAAGTATGATATATCATTAGTAACGACACATGTATTAATATACACACGATTCAACCAAACTCGATATATAAACCTATGATAAATCATTAGATTTCAACACTTGTGAAATCCGGCAAGAACCATCGGACTCGATCGAGAGTACTGCAGCGACGAACAAAACAGACTCATGATGCGGTCGTCCAATCTTCTCTACCTTGAGATCAATTATAAAAATATTTGGTGACGTGTCAATTTTGGTGAACAAAACCGATCGATGAATGTTTCTGTAATAACAGCTGTGAATAAAAGAGACAATCCGAAATAGGGAGACGTACTTTGCACTTTCCATCACACCAAACCAAATTAATGTATATATATATATATATATAAAAAGGACAATAAATGGGGAATATTGATTGAAGTGTCAGTTATTATTGATTCATATAGGTTAGCTGTTTGAGATCAGCACACACGTACGTACAACCAAAAGACAAGGAAATATATATCAGAGGACGAAAGCCAAGAGAGTAATGAACGTAGAGGTGATTAACTGCGGGCAAGTGGCGGCGTTTGGAGGTGGTGGAGGCGTCTTGGGGTCACCAAAGTGAGCAGTTGTTGGTGATGGAGAAGGAGCCATTGGAGGAGGAGGAGGAGGAGGAGGAGAGCGTTTGCTTCCACCACCGTAGGAGGATTCGGCCAACATAATGAGCATTGCCAAGACGAGAACACATATGACTAAGCTGAAAGATCTCATTGCTTGCAATATTTGATATCGGATCATCTCATCGCAAAGGGAATATAGTACTTATATATACACTTGAAGTGTCGACGGGGAGGGAGAATGAGTCTATAATCTAATTTCGTGTCGTGTGGGCCGGGGCCGGGGGCAGCAGAGAGAGAGATATGTGAATATCAGAATATGGTACGGTAGTGGCTAAACCATACTATAATAATACTTAAAAAGTAACATGACTTGTTCTCCTACAATTTGAATGACACCGTAAATATTCAAAAAAAAGACCAAGTGATCCCTAATTACTTTAAAATATAAAAATATGGATCAACTATTGTGTAAAAATGCTAATAAAGGTATCGATCATTGACTTGTCTCTAATACTAGTATAAGATTATACAGACTAATCAAGTTGAGTAGCTCTTTTTTGTTTTTGTTTTGTTGTTGTTATAATGTTGTTGTTGTTGAGGAGGTCTTGTAATAGAAATAGACTAATCAATTACTAGTATTTCTTATTTTTTTTATTGTATTTTTTTTTTTTTTTGTAATTGGCAAATTGTATGTACTTAAAGAAGTGATCAGTAAATGGGTGAGATGAGAGAATAATAAATAAATACTAAATTTGATAACGCTCGCTGGCAAACTCGCCGAGTTTTGGAGGTGTATATGTAACTAATGTATGTTTTTTTAAAAAAAAAAAAAAAAAAAAAAAAAGGGGAAGTAGAGAGACGACTAAACACGTGTGTAGCCGGACTCCATGGCAGCCTTCAAAGTTGGGCGATTCAGACAGGGAAAAATTCATAGAATCTTCTTCTTCTTTGATTATTTTTAATTTATTCAATTCCCCTCCCAAACCATTTTTTCAAATTTTTTAAAAAATTACAATAATTTACAAGTTGCAGTTGGGGGGGGGGGGGGGGGGGGCTTCGTGGTCGCCACTACCTAATCGCATCGGGTTTTTAATAGAAAGAAGAAGAAGAAGGTAACAACAACGCATCGCATCGGCATGGATCTATCATCATCCATGCATTGACTTTTTTTTTTTTTTTTTTTGCCCCCTTTCTTACTTACTTAGATCAAAGAAGAGAGAAAAATAATATGCAATTATAGTAGTTAAAGAAAAGGGGGTGGGGTGTTTTGAAAATAATCGGAAATCGGAAATCGGCGATGGAGATGCGGCGGTGGTGGTGGTGGGATATGATGATTGTGGCTGCGGCGGTGGTGCTGGTAAGTGGGTGTTTGGCTGATGATGTTGATGAATGGGGTCAAAGGGCACCGTATCGGATCCACACGCTCTTCTCCGTGGAGTGCCAGAACTACTTCGATTGGCAGACCGTTGGTTTGATGCACAGCTTCCATAAATCCCGACAACCCGGTCCTATTACCCGGTTATTGAGCTGTACCGACGACCAGAAGAAAGTTTACAGAGGCATGAATCTCGCTCCCACTTTCGAGGTTCCCTCTTGGAGCACTCATCCCAAGACCCATGACTGGTCAGTATACTTTGATTCTCTCTCCCTCCCAATTTCGATGATGATGATGATATGGAGATGTCAGTTTAGCATTGTAAGTCTTTTTTTTTTTGTTGTTTTGTTTTGGGGTCACAAAAAAAAAGGTACCCAGCAATTAACAAACCAGTAGGAGTTCTGTACTGGCTTCAACACAGTGAAGATGCCCAGCATGTGGACTGGGTTGTTATTCTTGATGCTGACATGATCATTCGAGGTCCTATCATCCCTTGGGAACTCGGTGCTGAACTCGGCAGACCCTTTGCTGCCCATTACGGGTAATATAATCTCTCTCTCTTTCACCTAAGTAGCCAGTAGCCAGCCTTTCCTTGCTTTTTTTAGCTCACGCCTCTTTCTCTTTTCAAAATAGCTACTTGGTTGGCTGCGATAACATCCTTGTCCGTTTGCATACAAAGCATCCTGAGCTCTGTGACAAAGTTGGCGGTCTTCTCGCCATGCATATCGAAGATCTCCGCGTCTTGGCCCCTCTCTGGCTTTCCAAAACTGAAGACGTTCGCCAAGATACTGCTCACTGGACCACCAACATTACCGGAGATGTTTACGGCAAAGGTTGGATCAGTGAGATGTATGGTTACTCCTTCGGTGCTGCTGAGGTATACTCTCCTTCCTTAATTCTCTTCTTGCTCATGCTCTGACGCTGGCCCTCTTCACCACCTTTGATTTTCGGTTATAAACATTGTGTTGTGTGGTGTTGTTTTTGGTCCACAGGCAGGGCTTAAGCACAAGATTAACGACGACTTGATGATATATCCCGGCTATGTTCCACGAGAAGGTGTTGAGCCTGTTCTTCTGCATTACGGTTTGCCTTTTTCCATTGGGAACTGGTCTTTCACTAAACTTGACCACCACGAAGACAATATAGTCTATGACTGCAACCGTCTCTTTCCCGAGCCTCCATATCCAAGAGAGGTAACCTTCCTTCATAAGTTTCTCAACTCCGTTTCATGTATGTATCTCTATTGGATGCTAATTACCGACAAAATTCATTTCCATTGGATAGGTGAAAATGATGGAACCTGATCCGTTAAGGAACATGAAGGATAATAAGACCATCAATCCAGTTAAGGAACATGAAGGATAATAAGACCATGCTGGAACTAATGAATCACCTGAAAGCCAGCAACTGTGCGTATGATGTGGGAACACACTCTGTGGAATGGCTTGGATGATAACGATTTGAGTCCGCTTAAAAATGGTGAAGCACCATACTGTTGTGCGGCTGTTGCCATGAAGCCGCTTCCTTCATACATATATGTGCCAGTGTACTCTGCAACAGCTGGCAAGCTAGGCCACAAACGAAAGAACTCGACCGGTGAGATTTTGTGCGGGAGAAGAAGCTCAGTCAGTGGAATCTTGTAAGGCTGACATCTTAAGATCACAGGCTCTCCGAGTTCTGCTTTTGAACCTCTCTTCTGCTTTATGATCTGTGGATCCTCCTCTAGGTAGTCACCGTCATATTCTCCTCTAGCACCACGGAATGGATAGTAGAGGACTTGAACCCAGAAACCACATCTTTCAAATTGGGACACACCAACGGTGACACTGCATTGTACAGGATCCTACAAGGGTAAAGCACAGAGTGGTTGATAAGACAGCTAAACCCGATTGATCTGTAAGAACAGAAATTGTTTTACAACTGGCAAAACTTTAGATATTAGAGAACTGTAACGAGATGGGAATATATAAGCAATGAAGACTAAAATCCAACCTGTGAGACAAGATTACGCAGCTGCCGCACTGCTTGAGGAGAACCATCCATGAAGTATAGGGCACCAGACAATCCAACCCGTATATCCACACGATTCAGTTCAAGTTCTGTCAAATTAATTATCTGAAAGGTAACATATAACATAAGAATATGTTGAAACGCTAAACTCTACTAACTAAACTATAATCAAGTAAACGCAGGATGACACACTAGAATATATACCAACCTTCAAGTGCAAAGTGACCCTTCCATCATTTGTATCTGCTAAATGGTAAGCTTCTATATAGCAAGGATCACTACTTCCAGTCAAAGGATATGCTGTGGGAGGAACCTTAATAGAAGTCGAGTCGACCCCTTTCGTAAGGAAGAGAGTTAATTCGGTGGGCTTTGGCCTCCAAAGCTCTAGAATGGCCTTGTGAATTAGACCTTCTAATTTTCTATCTTGAGCAGCTGATGGTTCGTAAAACTGAACAGTAAGCTTATGGTGGCTAAACGGGTAATCTCCTCTTGTCTCACTAACTCCAGCCCACCTGGAAATAATAGGTTGTGTGAGTTCTAATCCAGAAATGCAGTAAAACTCAAGCAACAAAAGGATTACAAGCAAATGAGAAAGCTCACTTTCTTTCAGGAAGATTTGAAACATATTTGATCCTCTGCAATATTAAACGGGTTTGATGTTTGCTAACTGTATCTGCAGCAGCATGGTTCCTATACTCCTCAAGCTCTTTGGTTATTAATTGGCCAGCTCTTGCATGACGTGATCCCATCCTCTGGGCGCATAATAAGACTGCCTGAACATCTTGTAGCCTATTCGATGTAGTTGCAGCGGCGTCCAAGTTAAAGAGAACCTTATGTATATTTGCTATGATAATATTTAATGGATCATCAGGGTCATCAGCCAGAAGTGGATCCAGGCCTTCTAGATCAATATGTTCTGCGATGGTCCATATAAGACGCCCAAGAATTCTAGGAGTATTTACCTGCCACGTTAGATCAAAACTTATTATACATGGGGAAAAGAGGAAATTGACAAAGTTTCAGTCCACAGGAAATCGTTTCTCTACAGTTTAGTATTAATTAAGAAAGTCATAGCTAAACCTCCTCAATGATTGAAATATATAACAGAAGAACGTTACCAAAAGTGACATCTAACTTTCAGCTGAGGCTTAATTACCTCTTGGAGATCCTTAACAAGATCACGCTGCAAGTTCTGCAATCGCGTCTCATTTAATATTTGATCCTGCGATGCACCATCTTTGACCCTCTTTACTCCTCCACGGGTATCATAGATATGGCAGAGCCTGACAAGCAACTTCAAATAGCAATCTATAGCGTACGTTCTGCCATCACAATCCCATTTGACACAAGGCCTGCAAACTTCCACAACTTCAAGGGCAGGTTCTGTCCAGTTCAGAGCACCATAACCAGTGCCATATGCTAGTGCACCAATCACTCTGCTCTCCATACCCGAGTTTTTTTGTTCAGGCAAAGGTAGAGATAACTGGAAGCAACTTTCCACAAGCATTGCCACCAGCTCTTCCCGAAATAGGCTTTTACTGGTCACACTGTTGAGATCATCTTTAATCCTAGCATCTTCAAAGAGAGAAATAATATCTGTCCCAGGCAGAGGCTTCTGACCTCTTCTGGCACTTTCTCTTGCAAAAAGGTGAACACATAGAGCTGTACGGCAGATACAGGCTAATGCATGCATCCTGTCAGATTCTGCTCTCAGGTTCCTCACCATAAGCAGTAGTCTTCTAAACAAAGAGACCTTCGAAACAAGTTCCAAAAAGAATAATTCAGAAATCATAGGCCACAGCTTCAAAACAATTATACAAAACAACAACCAATCGAGAACTTAAATACGTATTGAAAGAAGTAGAAAAATCATATACCTGCATATGCAGATCAAGCAAGTGGAGGTTCGTGACAACCGCCCTGACTATACTCTCTCTAGCAGAAGAAAACTCTTGGCGGTCCCAGAGTGTTAAAATTGCAATAATGGACTGTGAAGCCCACTCAGGCTTGCCTCCGGCAACATCTGCCAGGTAAAGCATGTTAATCCCGACTTCAAAAATCAAAGCTGGATCCAAAGAGGAAGCCAAGAATGGCGCCAAATGGGTAACCAAATCTGAAACGCCAACGAGCTTCTCGGCGTTGGAGTCCACAACGGTGGCATTAGCAGAAGCAGCAGCAGAGGAAGCCTTGGAAAGCTGTCTAATGACTTCGACACTACCGGAAGCAACAGCCTTGACAGCAAAGACAAGAGGGAAAACAGTGGCTCTGAAGGTTTCAACAGGAAGGACTAAAGACCTAGCCATCAAAGCGCTCCTCTTTTTCCATACAATGTCAACCATAGAAGAGACCCACTTGGACCTGATGGCGAGTGAATTCTCGCTGTCAACGAGCTTGTCGCCAGCAAGACGGCTCATCCGCTTGGAGTCGAACTCCTGGAAGAGTCTACCAACGGATTCAAAGGCAACCTTGGAGACAGCGTCGGATTTGTCGAGCATGTTCTGGCCGATCCGAGCCCACCAGGTGGAGACCTTGTCGAGAAGACCCACATTGTTCTCGCACAATGTAACGAGATCATCACGGGCGAGGATGCAGCCAAGAGTCTCGGTGATGGAGAAACGAAGGTTGTCAGATGGGGAATCGAAGCAGGAAGCAATCTCACTGCTGCAATCAGAGATGAGTTTAGGAAGCGAGAAGGAAGGGAGAGCAGCAAGGATGGAGACGGCAGCGGCGGTGACGTCGGGGTCGGGGAAATGAAGATCCGTTTTGACACCTGAACAGACGGTGTCCCAAAGATCCGGAGTCAGGCGGGTGGATCGGATGAGATCGAAAGCGAGCTTCTTACAAACAGCGGAGGCCGGAGAGGCAACAATCTCCTCCACAGCAGACTTAGCGATCACGGAGATATCACGTCCGGCGGCGGATTGCTGGAGCGCCTGAAGAAGCGCCGATGACTGGCGAAGCGCGTCATTAGAGCGGAGGTCCGCCTGGATCTGGGCGAAAAGAATGTCCATAACCGGATTCAATCAAGTTCAAATTCGGATCCAAGGCGACCAACCTGAGCTAGCTATCTATCTTTGCTGTCTATTCTGTCTACGGATGCGACATGGAAACTGTGGAAGAAGGATGTGTAAATCATCCATCCATCGTCGGACTCGACTGAAGAAGAAGAAACAGAAACGGAATAAAAAAAACAGCGTGGCGTTCCTGCGATCTGAGCTATCACAGCGTGCCGTGTCGAGATGTACTTACTTAGACCCAATAAAAGGCCCAGTACAAAATTATTAAAAGCCCAGTATGATAAAGCCCAGGGTACTCACCGGCAATATTGCATTCGAATAGATCCGACGGTCTAGATTGAGTTCCTGCGCGCCGCGGTACCAGAAAGACGCAGCATCGGACTTTGGACACTCTAGAGAGGAGGGAGGAGGACTAGAGAGGGTAGAGAGACAGAGAGAGCGATTTTGAAGGGTTTTTTTTGACTTGTTCTCAAATCAAACTCTCTCAACGTTCTCCTCTCTCTATCTCTCTCTCTCTCTGCTCGAGATTTACGATTCTCTCTGCCCAGGTTCTCTTTGCTTTTCCCTCTAGGTTCGAACGGCTGCTCAGAATTTTCGAGTCGGTTAGTTCGTTTTATTATATCCGAATTCGTTTTTTTTTTCTTTTTCATATTGAGTTTAGTACTTTGATAGATAGATTTAAATTGCTATATCAGTGATTGAACTGTTAGAGAGGTTTTAGGTTTTAGGTTTTAGGTTTTGGTTTTGATTTTGTTGTTGTTGTGCAGGAGTTACGGAGGTTGTCACTTCCTTGGCGATATGACTGTGAGTAACGGTGGTTTCCCAGGAGATTACTATCGTCATAATTTTGACTCTCCCGGCGGCTTTGATAGCCCTAATGCTTCCGATTGTTTCAAGAGAAAGTTTGTTGAAGATGAAACTTTTGGTGTCCCGAGAACCGTTTTACCATTGTCTGACTTGTCATCCTCCGAAAGGAAAAAGTTGATTCATAAGCTTCGACAGGAGCTGCAACAGATACGCTCCTTTCAGAAGACTGTCGACCTTCCCAAGTCTACGACTCTCACTAGTACACCTGCTTGCAATTTGCCTCGTCCCAAGAAGAGTTTTGGTATGTCACGTTGCTCTACTACTAACCCAGAAGGCAAAAGGGCACCCAAACCTGAGCCCGTTTCCACTTTTACAATGCTTCAGATGAAGCAATGTGAGATCCTCTTGAAACGATTGTTGTCGCATCAGCATGGTTGGCTTTTTAAAACTCCTGTTGATGTTGTCAAGCTCAACATACCTGATTATTTTACCATTATTAAGCATCCTATGGATTTAGGAACTGTTAAGAGCAAGTTAACCTCCGGCACATATTCTAACCCATCTGAGTTTTCTGCTGATGTCCGTCTTACTTTTCGCAACGCATTGACATATAACCCCATCGGAAACAAGGTTTATAACATGGCTGATTCTCTCTCCAAGTTTTTTGAGTTGAAGTGGAAAACTATTGAGAAGAAGTCATCTGGAACCACTTCCGAACCAAGTAACTTGGCTACGTATACTGACAAAGAGGTTGTAATGCCTGAGCCTCTTGCTAAGAAGAGAAAGATCAATGCTGTGAACTTAGAGCCTGCTAAACGGGTTATGGCAGATGAGGAAAAAATAAAGCTTGGCAGAGATTTGGGCTCCTTAACAGAACTCCCGGTACATATAATCAATTTTCTGAGAGATCACAGCTCCAAGGAAGAGGGATGTGGAGACGATGAGATAGAGATTGACATTAATGATCTCAGTCATGATGCCTTGTTCCAGTTGCGGGATCTCTTTGATGAGTTCTTGCGACAAAATCAGAAGAAAGATTCAAACGGTGAACCCTGTGAGCTAGAGGTAATCCCCCTTCTATATCTATTGCTTGATCCATTTGTTAACATTGACTGACAAACAGCGAATACTTTCCTTGATGTAGCTTTTACATGGGTCAGGGCCAGGAAATTCATTGATGCAACACTGTGATGGTTAGCATATGTTGGTTTTGTTGTTTGAGCAAATTCTCATGTCCTGCTCTATGATTAAGTTGTCATTTCTTCTTCCTTACTTGCAGGAAGTGAATTGGAGGACGAGGATGTTGACGTTGGTAATTATGAGCACCCTAGATCTCACATCTCATCTGTCAGGACAGAAAAAGGTATGGCGCTAGGGAACTCCAATGGTTTGTTTAATCTTGTTAGATGATATTTGTCTTTGTCTCTATGGAACTTTTGCAGATATTTGATTTTTGCAGTGCTTATATGTACTTAACCCTCAGAAGTCAAAATCATCTTAATTCCCTTTTCGTAATAGTGGCCGTCCATCTTAATGTTTCTTCTGTAGATTTTTGGAATGGAACTTACTATTCTTATTCAAATAACGTATTAGCTGATAGTCATATTACACACCTAGTTTGATAGTGATAGACGTGTTATATCTTCTGCTTATTTTACTCCCAGTTCGCTGTTTTCTTTAGTGATCATATTATTCCTTGGATTGATCTAATCAGTGGTTACTCCTTTTATGGTGCATGTAACTGATTAGGCTCTAGTAGCTCGGAGAGTGTACCAGATGATCCTACAACCACAAGATTATTGTGTTTATCAAAGGTAAGCATCATTGTTGGATTATAATTAATAATATATATGCCTCTGCAAAGGTCGGAGATACCTTTCCATAATTTGGATTGGGCAAACAATATTGGTTATGATACTGAGCTTTGATATATTCTTAACACCTGACAGATACAAAGCTTTAATACCTGACAGATGAGTTAACCTAGTCTGAAATTTGGTGAGACACTGTTGATTCTGATCGTTTTTTCCTTTTCCTTTTATCCGCTGATACAGGGTCCTGAGAGCATGGATTCGGAATCTCCCTTGGATGGAGCTACAAGCAGTTCCCCAAAGAGAAAACGTGAGCGGATATAGTTTTTGGTGCAAGAGATGTTAACTTTTGTTGATTTAAATTTCTGACCCTTGGTTTACTTATTCCTTTTCTAAAAGCAGCTTCCGTCGGTGGATTAAATCAGTTGGAAGATGCATCCAAAGGGAAGCTAAGTCCTGTTGAAGGGGTCAATAGTCATAAAGATGGTAAGCTAAGGAGTGTGACAGAAAAATGTCCGTGTTCTGATTTCTGGGGTGGCATCTCACTCTTGACCCGTTAATTATTTAGGAAATAGAGCTCAGAATGAGAAGCAACTACCTCCGGAAAAGCGTTACAGGGCTGCTCTATTGAAAAGTCAATATGCGGATTTAATCTTGAAGGCTCGAGAGAAAACTCTTAATCAGGTTAGCTGTGTTTGTGGAACTGTGAGCTGCTATATTTGGTTAGCCCTCCCTCATTAGCTCTCAAAATTATTTCCTGAAATAGTTATATCTGATATCAGAATGAGAAACGAAACCCAGAGAAACTGCGACTTGAGAAGGATGAACTCGAATTGCAAAAGAAGAAAGGTATTTTTGATTTGCGAGTTCCAAGTTTGTGATTAATGTTAATATACCAAGTACATACGTACATAAACTTGTCCTCTTTTATTTTGCATCAGAAAAAGCACGGTTACAAGCAGAAGCCAAGGAAGCTGAAGAAGCTCGTAGAAAAGCTAAGGCACAAGCTGCAGCTGAAGCTGCTGCTGAGGCTAAGAGGAAACTGGGACTTGAAAGAGAAGCAGCCCGACAGGCATTGCTTGAGGTGAACCGAAATAGCTGCAATTTGGTTGTCTTTTTTCACTGCAATATATTTATTGATTATTGCCATGGCTGAATGGTACACAGATGGAGAAGTCGGTTGAAATAAATGAGAACCCAAGGTTCCTCAATGACCTAGAACTGCTTAAAACGGTTAACACGGACCATTTGACAAATCTAAGAGAGGTAGGCCATGACTCTGATTGGCTGGGTGTTTTTGGGTTTGGAGGAAGCAATCCTCTAGAGCAGCTGGGGCTATATATGAAACATGATGATGATGAAGATGAAGCCGACCTGCTTGGTTTTCAAGATCCCAGCAACGAGGTAGAAGAGGGTGAAATTGACTGAGATTCACGAGTGTTGTAATTGGGTAATAGCAGGCAGTGTACATGAGAGAACCAGAGAGTTGTTGTAAAAAAACGATTAGTTAGATTCAAAAATGTAAACAAGCTTTCTTTAATCCGAGTAAACCACGAACACTTTATCTTGTGAGCCTAAGAAACCAATGAGAGAGGAGGATGTGTCTCGGAATTGTCCCTAAATATTTTACTCTAGAGTTTGCTTTATATATAGCCTCTCTCTAGTACAAAAGTGACATCGTTGCATCCAACCATACCTACAAGGAATTCATGTTGCAAAGCCTAGTGCACTCAGTTTTTAGGTAGTTTGCATTTGGAGTTAGGTAGACTGCCCTTTTTAATATGATAGATTAGTTTGGCCAGTCCCCCAATAGGTGCTATGATCATCAGTACAACCCCAAGAATGATGAACAACTGCAAAAGAAAAAAGAGTATGTAGCTGTATTAGCTATATGATAACATATTTAGCTTTTGATAATATATACCAGACAGAAGGAGCTGACCCAGTTGATACACCATGATAGACTAAATCTCTTTGGTTTCTTTAGGATCAGCCACATGATGCATGGGATCTGAAAAGAAAACATCATCATCATGCTTGTTAGAGTTCTTCTATATACATATATTATGATTTTAACATGTTTTGTTGATATCAATAGCAGTTTAGGAGAAGTATTCCGCTTACAAAGTATGTGGTCGGGGCGAACACAAATCCCCCAAAAAATGACAGCAACGCACTGTAATACGGTAAACCGACTGCTATTCCCATCGTGGCGGCTGCGATAATAGAGGTAAGTTTAATCAATTATCCTTTGAAAAAGATGTGAATCTAAATTTCTTGGTATGCAAGCAAATCACAGAGAGAGTTTTTTACCCACAAAAGCCCATCGGATGGTAAACCGTAGAACTCTTGTTGGACTGAAGTGCCATTTCTTTATCATTACAGATTCGATCATGTCAAACACGGGCATTGCGTACACCTAGAAATAAAAAAAAATAAAAAGCAGAGTTAACAAGGGCGGGTTTATGTTATGTCCTTGTAGTTACGAGTAGGGCGTTTGCTGGTCTTGTACCTGATAGCTTCCCAGGAGGTGTACGACCACAAACATGTTGGCTACAATGACAAGTGCCTTTGGTTTTGAGAGTGATTCGAGGATGTTTTCTTCAACACTGTTTCCAAAGGTCTTGAAGCCTACAAGGGCCACAGGGAAGTAGCAGAAAGCTACAATGATATAAGCTACAACGGCTCCCTTCCACATGGGTCGTTTTGATGGGTTTTCTGGTGTTGATGGGATGGTTGCTTGAATTTCTAAAACAACGTTATGACCTGCGTAGGCGAAAGCCATCTCCCCTAGTGCACTTAAGAAGTCTAATGGCACTGAGGTTGTTCTTTTTTTGTAGCCGTACTCTACTACACTCCCTGTGGCGGCTGCCTTCCTCAGCGAGGCAACCCAAGCAATTGTGGAATAGCTGTTTTGGGGAACGGGGAAAGTAATAAAACGACGTGACGTTTGATATATATTGATATACTTTTTGAAAGCAATTATGTTATGTTATGCTTGCGCAAGATAAGATTAAGAAAAGCAAAAGAGAGTTAGTTGTTTACCTTACTGACATGACAGCAGCAAGCAAAGAGACTCCAGAAATGGAATTGAAGTTGTTAAGAAGGGAGAGAAGAAACTGGGAAGAGGCAAAGATGAGAATGAAGTGTCGAATAGTCATATCTGTGCAGCTGTCATCTCCCACGGAAAGGTCATGTACATTCTTAAGGGATTTACCTCCAGTGACCATATAGACAATGCAGACACTGATTTCAACAAGAAGTTGGAGGGGCACGATGATGTACAAACCAAGCTTCTTCCCAAAGGCAGCCTGACCCAGCTCATGGTACCTATCAAACCGTTGGCCTTCAAACATCTCGTGCATCTCAATCATTTGCCAGAGGGTGTATAAAGTGATGACCCATGACAAGATCAACACCACAACCCCAGGTCCCCTACCACAAATTAATCATTGCTAATTAAGCTCTTCCTAGCTATATATATATATAGAGATGCTCTTGGAATGAATGAATGAATTGGTGTAGAAAGAAATACCATCCAAGCTCGGACATAGCGTAAGGAAGACCGAGAAGTCCAGCACCAACAATGGCAGTGACGTTGTGGAAAGCCGAATAGTACCAATTGGCATTTCGTGATGCTGTGATTGGAAGCCAATCTTCCAGATCAAAGGACTGATCCTGTTAAGTAAGCAAGCAAGCAAAGTCTCTCAGGATTTGATCAAAAAGTATCATCGTACAAACAAGACCAACTTAGTTTATAAAATGATCGATAAAGTAGTAAGCATGATCATCATGACTAAAGTAGGCATATATATATATATATATACCTACCTCAACAAGATCTTGGTTTTGGATATGATCATGTGGGATTCCCTTCATCGCGAAACCTTAAAAGAGGAATTTAATCTTGTTTGTGACAGTTTCTTGTGAGTCAATCTTTCTCTCCACTATTTTTTCTGTTTTGGTTTCTCTCGGAGTTCGAACAAAAGTTGCGTGCAAGAGAGAGAGATAGAGAGAGGGAATGAAAGTTGACCTTGACCTCATTAGCTGTGGCTGTGCTGCTTAATTATGAGATTATATTTGTTCGAATTAATTATTAGTATTAATTTACCGTCTTGTATTGTGTTGAAATGGTCGTTGGTTGAATACTTACATAATGGACGGACTCCATTGTTTACGCTATTAATTGATTTTGATTGTATACGACGACTTCATGTCACACTATTGGACAATTTCCTCTAATTCTCTCCATCTGATATTCTTAATGTTAATTCTTTTTTTGGGGTCGTGTCAATGAAATTCTTTTTTTTTTTTTTTTAATTCTAACGATTGCAAATTAGGAAATATATCTGCTCCGAAGAAAGTTATTTATTCGATTTTTTAATTTTTATTAGTCATATTAGAGAGAATTCAACCTGCACAAATTTACTTTTTTTATACATGTTTTCTCTCAAGTAGAAAATACGTATAAAAGTCATTCTTCAAGTCAATGACAGAAAATTTTCAAAGTAAAGACTAATACTAATAATTAGTGGTTTATAAAAATCGTTTGAATTAGTCAGGCACCCTCCTCATTGGACGAGTAAGTAACGCGCATCGTTGGCGTGTGCGTGGGTGCTGCAACACATGACCCAGGCATGTTTTTCTTGTAAACAAACTTTTAAATACAAAATGTGTTTATTAATAACCTAATTCTAGTTTCTCATGTTTTAGAGGATATAATTTTTTTTTTTTTTTTTTTTAAAAAGACTTTAAATTAGTTCTTCTAATTAACATCAATCACTATAACGGCACATAATCAGCTCTCTGATATTATTATTAGTACTAGAAAGTAGAAACGAAAACGGCGGGTAGTTTAACTTCACGACTCGGTCCATTTAACTACTTACTACATTAGAATTACTGAGAATTAGAATGAAGGGAAACTAAACAGAAACCAAACCAAACCTATTTCTTTCGGTTCTCTCACTTGTCACTCCTCTGTTTTGCTCTACAGGGTTCACCCAATAACCTGGGGGGTTATACCAAGACCGTAGTGGGCGTTTTCACTGACAAAGCTGAAGCACCAAAGCAAAAGTAATGGCT
This sequence comes from Camelina sativa, assembly GCF_030686135.1. Lineage (NCBI taxonomy): Eukaryota > Viridiplantae > Streptophyta > Magnoliopsida > Brassicales > Brassicaceae > Camelina > Camelina sativa. Next base: position 137,616 of record NC_141894.1, read on the forward strand.
CTTCAATCTCCTCCTCAACGAACCCTTCTTCTCGTTTAGCTTACTTTTCCCTTGCTCCGTAACCGCAGGCCTGTTCAAGCCAGACGACGGTCCGGCTATGCTAGTCGCATCCATCATCACTCCCTTCTGTTTAAGATCAACCATGCTCGAAGTTGATGACGTCGAAGACGAGTGGATGGATATTTTCGAGAATGAACTAGAACGAGACCGCACTGTACCAATCCGCTTCTTCTTGGCTCTTGGACTCGACTGGTTACTTCTTACCGATAACGTTCTTTTATTGTTATTATTAGGCAGAGCAAGCGAGCCACTGCTGCTGCTTTTTGAGAATCTCTGTCGGAGAGGGACCGGAGTTTCTTGCGCCTCCACAACTGTCGAAGCGATGCTTATCTCAGAATCGTTCTTGGAATGGCCTGGTTGCTTCTTGGCTCGCGGCCAGTGGAAAACGCTCTTCAATCTCTCCGTTGCAGAGTTAACAGACGCGTTTCTGCATTTCTTGAAATGATGATTCTCATCCATCACGTCTAGCTGACCAATCTCAATGGAACAGGAGCTGGACCTCACGTGTCTAGCAACAGCAGTCTTATCTGGCGCAACATCAGTTAGTCGGGTGCTTAGGAACATGTCAGCGTCCGACGTCTTGAAACGAGCTCCTGGGCTGTAAAAGTTTCCTCTGTCCTTCAAGTGAGTTGCGACCACACTTGTGATGCTTTGATCACGAGAACTGAACATCCCTCCGGCTGATACCAGCCGTCGGAACAAGAGATCTGAGGTAGGAGATAGCGGCTTCTGCCTGATGAGATCAAGGGGAGTCATACCAGCGTTGTCACGTATGTTAATATCAATCGATTTCACAGACATGAGCATCTCAACGAACTCCAGAGGAACATTCCCAGAGATGGCCAAGTGAAGAGCCGTGCGTCCCTCGTTGTTCCTATAATTCACAAAATCACCTGGAGGAGATTTGGAGGCAGCGGATGTGATCAGACGGTTCATGAGCTCCGTGTGCTTGTCAAGCCTCTCGAACGCCGGAGCCTGGAAACCGGAGATTCCAGCGTGGAGGAAAGTGTCTCCGGCGTTGTTTCTAACGTGTATCAAAGACGGAGAGGCAGAGATGAGAGCGTCAACAAGATCAGCGTGGCCACGGTAGGCTGCCACGTGCAAAGCCGTGTTCCCTTGGTTGTCCACAGCTTCGACCAAACCGTATAAAGCCACAAGCTCTTTAACCACCTGAGTATTACCTTTGGCGGCAGCAGCGTGGAGGATAGTGGAGCCTTGCTTGTCACGGAAGGCCAAGACATCTTCAACAGAGCAATCACTGACAAGTTCTTTGAGAAGGTTCAAATTGCCACCTCTGGAAGCAGAGTGAACCGCTCTGTTCTTCATCTCCCATTTGTAAGCAGCCGGGATATCACCGGCACTTTGCTGGTCGAAACCGAACCTCGGAGCAACGGCGAAATCATAGATGAGGCGGAAAACGTGGTCGTTCTTGCTTCTGGCAGCTGCGTAGAGTATGTCAGTGACGCCGTACTCTCCTTCGCCGAACACGAGAAGAGGGTTCCTGTCGAGGAGATCGCGAACAAAGGAAAGATCTCCGGCGGAGGCTGCGGTGTACATCAGCCAGCCACCGTACCCAGAGCGGATAAGAGTGTTGCTCTTGGATCTCGAGCCGCCCTCGTCGCAGGCGGAGAGGAGCTTTTTGGCGACGCGGGATCGGCAGGAGGAGACGTCGTGGAAGAGAGAGTTGTCGTCCCAGACGGTCTCGAGGCGGCGAATACGACGGAGGGAAGTGAGCTTCATGAGGTTGTTGGAGTCGATGCGGAGAAGCTCGCGGACAAGATCGTACTGGCAATTGGCGGCAGCGTAATCAATGGGAGTAGCGTACCACCACTGATCGCCGGTGCTCTCCCACCGGAGAGGGAAGTAGGTCGGAGGCATAAAGAGTTGCAGAGGTAGAAGAAATATTAAACTTGATATACTTGGTGGTCACCGGAGAATATCTGTGGAAACTTATATTTTACTCTTATTACCTAACAAAGAATACAATTTGGAGAAAATAAAATGATCGTCTTCGTAACATTAAGCAGAAGAGTATCTGGTTTGTCTACTACTACTTAAGTACTATATAAATAAAAAAGAAACTCCCCAATTTGATTTGTAACCGAACCTACAAAATATCTGCTATCTTTATTACCAAATTTCAAGAAATTATTGGATGTTTAACGCGTAATCAAAAGATTGATATCTATAAATAAAAGAGAATGTGGAAGAAAAGAGTCGTGTGGTGTGAGAAAGGCCTAATTCTATAAAGTGGAAAAGGACTGATTGTAATGATGATGGTGACACATGGAACCACAAATTAAAAAAAAAAAACTAAAAAGGAGACCTTTTTTAATCAAAGCCCCCGCGAGTTCTCTTTTTACAATGGTATCAAAAGCTCCACTACTTTTTTTTCTCATGAGGTAATATAATCGAATTGGATTAATCCAAAGCATGTCTCTCGAATCATCAGAATCTTTTATTTGATATCCGAGAATTTTAACGTTTCATACCCTCAATTTTATTTCAGGATCCGAGGGTATTAGACTTGTTATTATTGTATCCGTTAAGACTTTCGTTACGCATGTAAGTATAAGCTAAGACATTATATGTAATGATGTGATAAGTATGGATTGTGGGTAAGATTAGTACTAGTTACTAGTTATTAAACAACAGATAAGGGTAGCTAGCTGCTTTTAGTATAAGCCAACGTAACAAAATATTTAATGTGTGATACGATTACGAGGTGGCCAACCACGCCCAACCCAATCAATGCTCTCATTATATATTATTATAGTGTAGTATTAACGACGCTATTAAGGACAAATTCTGAATCAGCCAGCGGTTTAAAAAATTTTTTTGATTCTTTTTCTCCCCCTCCCCTCGTGGTCTTTAGAAATCATGATCTTGTATTTCATAATTATGTCATTGTAAGCATATATAAAAAAGATTAAGCTAGTATATACATACTATTTAAGAAAAGAAATGTAAAACATGCAGAAATAAAAACAAGATATGGTTAAGGTGCCAAAAGAGGAAAATAGGCATGTGATGAGAGAAAAAGTTAGCTTTATTTTTTTGTTATACCCATATAAAAGCATGTGATGATGAATGGAGAGGTGTCTCCTTTTCTAAACTCTTTAAACTTTCATGGGCATATGGGATATGTATAGAGCCATAAAGGAAGGACTTATAAGTAGCAGAATATCATCATCGAAAGGAATACATAACTTAGATCTTAATTTAAACAGTTCAAATTGAAACTTACCCACCCAACCATTCATTCATTCATATATGTTAAAGACAGACAGAGGATGGTTTGGGTCTAGTTGTGTTTATAACACCAATAAGTAAGTTGACAGCAAACCAATATGAAATTGTCACTGAGCAAATCAAAGCAAAGAAGAGCAATAATGGAAGAACAAAAGGGAGATAATGATGCAAATTGCAAGACTCTGCTTTACCTTTATGTTCTTTTGAAGGTATTATAAACCCCACAAGAGGTAGACAACAAGAGTTGGTATCCACCTAGCGAGTAGTGATGCAATATCAGTAAGTGAGCTAGGTCCCATGTAATGCTAACTACAGTGAATCTGATTGTTAAATGGATCAGGTACACCCGCAATATCTTTAAGAACCGACCTAATCATCTCCTCCTTTTACCCGGAGAAGGATTTGTGCTAGCTACACTTATCACTCGGTTAAACAAGAGCCAAAGACAGATGCAGCAGTTACTTGGATTTACTAATACAAAGAGTCCAAAAGGATCAACAACTTACAAGAGCATCATGCTACCTGGCTCTAAAAATGTAACTTAAACAGAAACAATGTACTTATATATAAGAAGCCCAATTTGTTAATTAAAGGCTCCACATTCAAAGGCAGAGAAGAAGAAGAAGCAATCTTTTGGATATACTCTCTAATAAATAAAGAGTCTGAGAACTTACAAAAAAAGAACATCATCATACTCTTTCCCAAATGTAATCTAACTGAATGAATTTTACTTATTAGCAAAAGCATAGTTCAACAAACTAAGGACAGAGCAGAGAGTGAAGAAACACGTGATCTTACCCAAGAGCAGAGGAATAGTGTCAGTCAGTTCTTGGCCTTGACGGAGTTGTTCTCCTTGATTTTAGCACGAGTGTCGAGCTTGACAAAACGTTTGAGATCATCATAAGGAAGAGTCTCGACGTTCTTCCTACGAAGTTCACTAAGAGCAGGGCGCTTATCGAGGAGATGCCAGAGCCATTGAGGGTAATCAGAATCAGGCAAGATCTTGGGATCAGATCCTTCTTTCAGAGTATTGGCGCCGACAACAGTGGTGGATTTGATCTCTTTGCTCAAGCTCGAACCTTTAGGAGCATCGCCGGCTCCTCCTCCTCCTCCTCCTTTGCCACCTTTCTTGGCTTTGCTAGCTGCTGCAGCGAACGTTCTCCGGATTAGGTCCTTGGATGATCCTCCTCCGCTAATCATTCCAATACGCTTCATCATTTCCCCCCTAACCTACATACAAAGCATCAATTTTTTTTTTTTTAATCATTTTCCAGAAGAAATTAGGGTTTTAGATGCTGCTAATTGATCCAGAAACTTTGTGTAAAATTACAAAAACAGCGAGCAAAATTAGGTATGTTCAATCGACTCCCGCAAAGCCCTTTGGGAAAGAGAGAGAGAGAGAGAGAGAGAGAGAGAGAGAGAGAGAAAACTTACGACCACTAATGATGAAGAAGAAGAAGCTTTCACTGACTACGAGTTTCAGAGCGGCGGAGCGGAGAAGACCAAACACACAACAAACCAATACTATTTTTCCACTTAAGGCCCAAATATTTTTGTATTGGGCCCAAAAATCAAAACCAAATTCTAAAAGAATTAAAAAAGGCATAAATTAATCTCTGACTTTATTAGTGAAGATTAGCAGCATACATTAATTACGGTTGAAGAAATTCGCAAAGAGTAAAATATTTTTTTTTCTTTTGAATCTCGCTTTAACTCGTAATTGCCGCCAGCTCCTTTGGCATATGAAAGTGAAGTGACACATCTGTTTCCATCTATCTTACACGTTTTAGTAGTTTGGTTCTTCGAATACAATCAATGAATCAACAAGTTCATATCTTTTTTTTTAAAGGTTTTCACTTAAAAAAAAGTTTATTAGTGTAGTTTGGTTTCACGTATACAAACTTACTTGCCAATTCTTTTAAATTTTTTATTATTATTTTGTTTTTTCATAAATACATGAGAAAATTCACACCCAAAAGTTGACTAACTCTATTTTATTGAAGAGGCCCTCAAGCTTAAAGTCATATCTAAACTGTGAAAGAACATTATTCTTTAGCACAAATAAAAATTAACACGACAATAAAATTATTATTTAGAAACATAATATCAAATATCTGAACTGAACAAACATTAATATTTTAGTATAAATAAAGGTCAACAACACGACAATAGAGATGAAAACCGAACAATCCCAATAAGACCACTAGTACTATGACTAGAGGAACACCATTATTAATTATTTATTTATTTATTTAGCATACGTAAAGATTACCCACAATAGGATTTTGAAAAAGTGAACAACCAACGAGTCTTTGGTCCTAATCAGCGGACCAGTTCTTGTTCTTCACATAAGATAAAGGCTATCAACGTGATCCAAGAAGATTCGAACAGTTTCATTATTGCCAACCACTCCTTGAATCTCAAACTCTCTGAAACTTTTTGTCTCTGTATTGTAATACAACACACAGTAGTCAGGACCGCCACGTTTTTGTGCAAAAACAAGTTCGTTTTCTCCAATGGTACCTTGGAAATAAAATTCCTTCTCTCCAACAGCTTCTTCCCAATGAAGAATCTTTATGGGGGTTCTCTCCCATTGTTGCGTACTTTCATCCAAAACAATTATATGAAAATCTTTAGTCCCATTCAGCTCATCATTCACAGCTTCATTGTCCAAGTTCGGTTCATCATTCACGTCTTTGTCAAAGTCAAAGTCATCCACTAAGGCAATTTTCTTGTTGTAAAACACAAATCTCCAAGTTGTATAATCGGAATCATAATCAGGATATCTAATGACGGCAAACTTTTCAGAACTCACATTGAAGCTCATGAGCACTAATTTGTCACTATTGGACTGAGCTTCATCGGATTGAGGTCGATAAGCTCCATAGTACAAAACTCCTCCTTTACATATTCCTTCACCAAGTTGTACTGGATCATGTTCATATAAACATTTGATCGATCTCCAAGATTCTTCTTGACCGGACTCCACCGTCAAGACTAGATATTCCCTAGTTTTGGGTAATGACCTAGACTCCGTGATACATAACACCTTGACTGCATTTGTAGCTTCATCGTATCCGAGAAATCTGGTTATGAAGGATTCTTTAGGCGCTTGGATCTCCGGTAAAGCCTGAAACTTTTTCGTACCCGGATTGCAAATGGCAAGCTTAGTTCGTAACTTAAGACAGATCAAACCTCGGATGGGCTGAGAAACATCATTGCTTGAATGTAGAGAAATACGCAACTGCTGTTGTCCAGACGACAACAATGGTTCCTCCTCTTGATAGACAGAGTGAAACAACACCTCATCATAAGGTGGTTCGGTTAAAACTGTTTGCTCTTTATAAACATTGTCAAACCACAACATCGTAGGTTCGGGTGGTTGTGATGTAGTTCGTTCGACCATGAACATCACTCGAGGCCTTGTCATCGATAGGCTCAAGTAATCAACATTGAATTTTTTAGAGCGGATCATGGATGCCCATTTCTTCGAGACGAGGAGGAACTTCACCAAGGACTTCAGAGGCAACCGTGACAGAATATTCATTTGATGATCTTCAGTAAGTGACTCAAAATTTGTTTTCTCCATTCTTGTTTTTTCTTTCTTTGTATTTGTAATGATATTTTGTGTTTTGAGATATAGAGAGACTAAACACACATATGTGGTATTTATAACAGAGTAGTCCCATAGTTTGTTACCAACGTTGCGTTTAACTTGTGAGTGTGGGTGATGATTACTTGTTGAGTCGTAAAAACGCGTACATCTTTATTTTACATGTCATGAAATGCTTTACATCTAAAAAAAATGAAAGTAGAATGTTTAGCTCCACACGTTAAAAACTTACTAAAATTATTGGCCAATTAGCATAGAGATTACTAGATATTATGCATGAAAAGTGACAAATTTGCTTTCATCTTACACGTTTTAGTAGTAATTTGGTTCTAATTCCAATACAATAATCACACACCAAAATATTGATCACAAGTTAACATTTTTCTAAAGTTTTTCACTTTAATTCTGTTTTGTCTATTGAGAAGGATGATTACTAGACTAACAGAGAGATTTGGTGTAAGCCAAGCCAAGCGTGACTTGCAAGGATTTCTCCATTCTTGTTTTTTCTTTCTTTGTATTTGTAATGATATTTTGTGTTTTGAGATATTGAGAGACTAAACACACATATGTGGTATTTATAACAGAGTAGTCCCATAGTTTGTTACCAACGTTACGTTTAACTTGTGAGTGTGGGTGATGATCACTTGTTGAGTCGTAAAAACGCGTACATCTTTATTTTACATATCATGAAATGCTTTACATCTAAGAAAAACAAAAGAAAAATGTTTATCTCCACACGTTAAAAACTTACTAAAACTATTGGCCAATTAGCATAGAGATTACTAGATATTATGCATGAAAAGTGACAAATTTGCTTTCATCTTACACGTTTTAGTAGTAATGTGGTTCTAATTCTAATACAATAATCACACGCCAAAATATTGATAACAAGTTAACATTTTTTTAAAGGTTTTCACTTTAATTCTGTTTTATCTATTGAGAAGGATGATTACTAGACTAACAGAGAGATTTGGTGTAAGCCAAACCAAGCGTGACTTGGAAGGTTTTCTTTCATCGTACAAATCTAGTCGTCAATGCACAAAACAAATTCAGATATAGAATTTAACTTCTTAAAAGTTTTCACTTTTCACTTTTATTCTTTGTATACAATTGTTGAAAGAAAGGTTTTCACGTATACGCATAAAAAGCTCTTGACAATCTTTTTATACTTCTTTATTTATTTTATATCGGGTTACTCGTTGAGGATTTTTTGGTTTATATGTTAGGATTAAAAGTTAGAAATAAAAATGAAGTAATGTTATATATTCAGACTCAAGTATGATATATCATTAGTAACGACACATGTATTAATATACACACGATTCAACCAAACTCGATATATAAACCTATGATAAATCATTAGATTTCAACACTTGTGAAATCCGGCAAGAACCATCGGACTCGATCGAGAGTACTGCAGCGACGAACAAAACAGACTCATGATGCGGTCGTCCAATCTTCTCTACCTTGAGATCAATTATAAAAATATTTGGTGACGTGTCAATTTTGGTGAACAAAACCGATCGATGAATGTTTCTGTAATAACAGCTGTGAATAAAAGAGACAATCCGAAATAGGGAGACGTACTTTGCACTTTCCATCACACCAAACCAAATTAATGTATATATATATATATATAAAAAGGACAATAAATGGGGAATATTGATTGAAGTGTCAGTTATTATTGATTCATATAGGTTAGCTGTTTGAGATCAGCACACACGTACGTACAACCAAAAGACAAGGAAATATATATCAGAGGACGAAAGCCAAGAGAGTAATGAACGTAGAGGTGATTAACTGCGGGCAAGTGGCGGCGTTTGGAGGTGGTGGAGGCGTCTTGGGGTCACCAAAGTGAGCAGTTGTTGGTGATGGAGAAGGAGCCATTGGAGGAGGAGGAGGAGGAGGAGGAGAGCGTTTGCTTCCACCACCGTAGGAGGATTCGGCCAACATAATGAGCATTGCCAAGACGAGAACACATATGACTAAGCTGAAAGATCTCATTGCTTGCAATATTTGATATCGGATCATCTCATCGCAAAGGGAATATAGTACTTATATATACACTTGAAGTGTCGACGGGGAGGGAGAATGAGTCTATAATCTAATTTCGTGTCGTGTGGGCCGGGGCCGGGGGCAGCAGAGAGAGAGATATGTGAATATCAGAATATGGTACGGTAGTGGCTAAACCATACTATAATAATACTTAAAAAGTAACATGACTTGTTCTCCTACAATTTGAATGACACCGTAAATATTCAAAAAAAAGACCAAGTGATCCCTAATTACTTTAAAATATAAAAATATGGATCAACTATTGTGTAAAAATGCTAATAAAGGTATCGATCATTGACTTGTCTCTAATACTAGTATAAGATTATACAGACTAATCAAGTTGAGTAGCTCTTTTTTGTTTTTGTTTTGTTGTTGTTATAATGTTGTTGTTGTTGAGGAGGTCTTGTAATAGAAATAGACTAATCAATTACTAGTATTTCTTATTTTTTTTATTGTATTTTTTTTTTTTTTTGTAATTGGCAAATTGTATGTACTTAAAGAAGTGATCAGTAAATGGGTGAGATGAGAGAATAATAAATAAATACTAAATTTGATAACGCTCGCTGGCAAACTCGCCGAGTTTTGGAGGTGTATATGTAACTAATGTATGTTTTTTTAAAAAAAAAAAAAAAAAAAAAAAAAGGGGAAGTAGAGAGACGACTAAACACGTGTGTAGCCGGACTCCATGGCAGCCTTCAAAGTTGGGCGATTCAGACAGGGAAAAATTCATAGAATCTTCTTCTTCTTTGATTATTTTTAATTTATTCAATTCCCCTCCCAAACCATTTTTTCAAATTTTTTAAAAAATTACAATAATTTACAAGTTGCAGTTGGGGGGGGGGGGGGGGGGGGCTTCGTGGTCGCCACTACCTAATCGCATCGGGTTTTTAATAGAAAGAAGAAGAAGAAGGTAACAACAACGCATCGCATCGGCATGGATCTATCATCATCCATGCATTGACTTTTTTTTTTTTTTTTTTTGCCCCCTTTCTTACTTACTTAGATCAAAGAAGAGAGAAAAATAATATGCAATTATAGTAGTTAAAGAAAAGGGGGTGGGGTGTTTTGAAAATAATCGGAAATCGGAAATCGGCGATGGAGATGCGGCGGTGGTGGTGGTGGGATATGATGATTGTGGCTGCGGCGGTGGTGCTGGTAAGTGGGTGTTTGGCTGATGATGTTGATGAATGGGGTCAAAGGGCACCGTATCGGATCCACACGCTCTTCTCCGTGGAGTGCCAGAACTACTTCGATTGGCAGACCGTTGGTTTGATGCACAGCTTCCATAAATCCCGACAACCCGGTCCTATTACCCGGTTATTGAGCTGTACCGACGACCAGAAGAAAGTTTACAGAGGCATGAATCTCGCTCCCACTTTCGAGGTTCCCTCTTGGAGCACTCATCCCAAGACCCATGACTGGTCAGTATACTTTGATTCTCTCTCCCTCCCAATTTCGATGATGATGATGATATGGAGATGTCAGTTTAGCATTGTAAGTCTTTTTTTTTTTGTTGTTTTGTTTTGGGGTCACAAAAAAAAAGGTACCCAGCAATTAACAAACCAGTAGGAGTTCTGTACTGGCTTCAACACAGTGAAGATGCCCAGCATGTGGACTGGGTTGTTATTCTTGATGCTGACATGATCATTCGAGGTCCTATCATCCCTTGGGAACTCGGTGCTGAACTCGGCAGACCCTTTGCTGCCCATTACGGGTAATATAATCTCTCTCTCTTTCACCTAAGTAGCCAGTAGCCAGCCTTTCCTTGCTTTTTTTAGCTCACGCCTCTTTCTCTTTTCAAAATAGCTACTTGGTTGGCTGCGATAACATCCTTGTCCGTTTGCATACAAAGCATCCTGAGCTCTGTGACAAAGTTGGCGGTCTTCTCGCCATGCATATCGAAGATCTCCGCGTCTTGGCCCCTCTCTGGCTTTCCAAAACTGAAGACGTTCGCCAAGATACTGCTCACTGGACCACCAACATTACCGGAGATGTTTACGGCAAAGGTTGGATCAGTGAGATGTATGGTTACTCCTTCGGTGCTGCTGAGGTATACTCTCCTTCCTTAATTCTCTTCTTGCTCATGCTCTGACGCTGGCCCTCTTCACCACCTTTGATTTTCGGTTATAAACATTGTGTTGTGTGGTGTTGTTTTTGGTCCACAGGCAGGGCTTAAGCACAAGATTAACGACGACTTGATGATATATCCCGGCTATGTTCCACGAGAAGGTGTTGAGCCTGTTCTTCTGCATTACGGTTTGCCTTTTTCCATTGGGAACTGGTCTTTCACTAAACTTGACCACCACGAAGACAATATAGTCTATGACTGCAACCGTCTCTTTCCCGAGCCTCCATATCCAAGAGAGGTAACCTTCCTTCATAAGTTTCTCAACTCCGTTTCATGTATGTATCTCTATTGGATGCTAATTACCGACAAAATTCATTTCCATTGGATAGGTGAAAATGATGGAACCTGATCCGTACAAGCGAAGAGGTCTACTTTTGAGTCTGGAATGCATGAATACATTGAACGAGGGACTCATACTGCGTCACGCAGAAAATGGGTGTCCGAAACCAAAGTGGTCCAAATACTTGAGCTTTCTCAAGAGCAAAACTTTCATGGAGTTAACAAAGCCTAAACTGCTTGCACCAGGAAGTGTACATATCTTGCCGGACCAACACCAGCCGCCACCAGTCGATGAATTCAAAGGAGCTTATCCAAAGATTCACACACTGTTTTCTACTGAGTGCACAACTTATTTCGATTGGCAAACAGTCGGCTTCATGCACAGTTTCCGCCAGAGTGGCCAACCCGGAAATGTCACTCGGCTTCTCAGTTGCACAGATGAAGATCTTAAAAACTATAAAGGTCATGACTTGGCCCCGACACATTATGTTCCTTCCATGAGCAGACATCCTCTAACAGGCGATTGGTACGATTAGCAGTTAAACCAACCTCGGGGTATTTTTTTTTTTTTGTTAACTTAAAATGTGATCTTCGTCTGATTTTGATAAGTTCTTGACACAATCAGGTACCCGGCAATTAACAAACCAGCAGCGGTTGTCCATTGGCTTCACCACACAAACATTGATGCAGAGTACATAGTAATTCTTGATGCTGACATGATCCTCCGAGGACCCATCACTCCTTGGGAGTTTAAGGCAGCTCGAGGCCGACCAGTTTCAACTCCTTACGAGTAATTTTTTTTTGATCAATTTTTTTTTTTTCCCAATTTATAGATGATGCAGAAATCCCATTTAACCTTTGTCTCTTTTGTTTTGTTTTTGGGATAGCTATCTAATTGGATGTGATAACGACCTTGCAAGACTGCACACGCGTAATCCAGAGGCTTGTGATAAAGTTGGTGGAGTCATTATGATGCACATAGAGGATCTGCGGAAATTCGCAATGTACTGGTTGCTTAAAACACAGGAGGTTCGAGCAGACAAAGAACACTATGGGAAAGAATTAACTGGGGATATATATGAATCCGGCTGGATCAGCGAAATGTACGGTTATTCGTTTGGCGCTGCAGAGGTAAAAAAACTTATCACAATATTTCTAATTTTTCAGCTCAATGATTGATTTCGAATAGGGAGGGTCTAATTATACAGTACAACATTTGTTGCAGCTGAATCTGCGGCATATCATAAACAAAGACATATTGATATATCCTGGTTATATTCCTGAACCTGGTGCTGACTATCGAGTTTTCCATTACGGTCTTGAGTTCAAAGTTGGAAATTGGAGCTTCGACAAGGCGAATTGGAGGAACACTGATTTGATCAACAAATGCTGGGCAAAGTTTCCAGACCCGCCTAGCCTTTCGGCAGTCCATGAAACAGACAATGATCTGCGGCAAAGAGACCTTCTCAGCATTGAATGTGGACAGAAGCTAAACGAAGCTCTGTTTCTGCATCACAAGAGAAGAAACTGCCCTGAACCTGGATCTGAATCGACCGAGAAGATATCGGTTTCGAGGAAAGTTGGTAAAGTTGAAACGAAACAGTCCCAAGGAAGCGATGATACGAAAGAATCAGAAACAACAGGGTCGTCAGAGTCTGAAGGGAGATTCAGCACGTTGAAGTTATGGGTGATAGCTCTGTGGTTGATCTCTGGTGTAGGGTTCCTAGTAGTGATGCTATTGGTGTTCTCTACTCGTAAAGTTAGAGGAACAACAAGAGGGAAAGGGTACAGAAACAAGAGACGAACATCGTACTCGAACACGGGTTTCTTGGACACAAAATGATCGAGAAAGAGGAAGGGCTTACTTGATTCAAGAGAGTGGAGGGCCGTTTCTGTTTTAGAATATGAGAGAGCATTGTGTAGATACAACTTAAACCAAAGATATAAAGAAAAAGGTGAGACATTTTACTCTTTGGATTTTCCCACCCAAAGTCAGTCATATAGGTTTATTTTGTACTCTTTTCAGGGCGATTTGTGTTTTTTCTTTTTTCTTAATACTTCTGAATTCTGTTATGCAAAAGCGCCCAACAAGGAACCAAAAATCTACAGTATAATACTCCCTCCGTTTCAAAATATAAGATGTTTTGGAGAAGTTTGTTGTTTCATAATATAGGATGTTTTCAGATTTCAATGCAACTTTTAGATTAGTTTAGTATTTTATATTATGCAGTATTGTTTCTGATTGGTTGAACTTTTAAAAGTAAAGACTTCTTAATCTGCGTGCTTTGCTTAAAACATCCTATATTTTGAAACGGAGGGAGTAATATCGAGCGGGTGTAAACGAGTTGACGGACTTCTAATAAAACCGAGGACCATTTCCTCCCTCCCTCCCTCTCTCTCTCCTGTGGGCAATACTTTTACTTTAAATAATAGTAAAAAAATTATTAAAAAAAAGCGTAAAGTATTATTCTATCACCCGAAGAAACAGACAGAGAAGAAGAAACCCACCCATAGAAGATGCCCCCATTGCCCAATTTTTTTGAATTCAAATTTTAAACACTAAAAAGCTTCTCTCTTTTTCTTTTCTTACAACGGACAACAAAAAAAAAAAACCCAACTTTCTTTTTTAATAACAGATTTAAGGATCTCTGTAAAAAAAAAAACACTTGACTCTCTCTATCAATCTGTAAAAAAAAACAAAGATATATTGTTGTTGTAGTTCCAAAAAGAATGGGAGAAACTGCTTGTCTCATGCAGCCATTCTCATATGCAGCTCCTGAGGTTCGTTACCAATGCTTTCTCTTTTCCAAAACTCCTTCTATAACATAATATGTAAATAAACGCTCTCATCTCTCTTGTTTCCTCTCGTGTGTCTGTCTTTTAGGGAGGAGGAGACTCTCTTGTTACTTCTTTAGGACAGTCTGTGTCCTTCGGGAGATTCATGTCCGATAAACTTGACTGGGAGAAATGGTCTGCTTTCTCCACCTCCCAGAACCCTTATGTCGCCGAGGCCGAGAGGTACTCTAAGCCAGGCTCTGTTGCTCAGAAGAAAGCTTTCTTTGAAGCTCACTACAAGAAACTCGCTGCTGCTAGGAAAGCTGCTGCTGAAGAAGCCCTCTTGCTTCAACAGCAATCCCAACCAGATAAGCTCCCAGCAGCTCAACAAGCAGATTGTGTTGTTGGAAAGAAAGATCGGCTGGTCCCGAAACCGGATCTTGAGCTTCCAAGAGGATCTTTAGATGCTGCTACTGCTCAAATGAAATCAGTTACAGAGAAACAAGGCGGCTGCGGATTTGGTATTAGACAATCATCTGACGAGAAAGAGAACTGTGGGATGCCTGAGTCAGAGATCAATGGTGGCGGCAAAGTTTCTACACAAGCAGAGGAGGAGAAGAAGCCTATACTTCTTAAGGTATCTGATTATTACTAATGATGATGATTAAGAGTTTTCTTTCTTTCTTTCTTTCTTTCTTTCTTTCTCTCTGGGTCTGGCTTCTTTTGTTCTTGATCTGTAACCGTCTTTTGCAGAAGAAATCCAAAGATTCACAACCAAAGAGCAGCAGTACCAAACCAAGAGTCTCTAAGTACAAGAGTTCATCCGAGAGGACTCCAAGTAAAAAGCCTAGCAACAAGAGCAGCAGCTCTTCTTACAATTTCACACCTGCTAAAGAGTTCAATAGATTAGTGTCCATCATAAGGAAGATTGACGGGTCAAGAGCTTCTTCTAAACCAACCAAAGACTGCAAAACTCCTCTCCGGACACCATCAGACAAGGTGACTCCAATCTTTTTCTTTTATAATAATAGTGTTTTCCACTCAACAAATTGCTTATAGTGGCTCTTGTAAATTGTAGGCGTCTGCAAAGGGAATTGTCGAGGATTCTTTGTGCACACCTTTATCGAGTCACACAAGGTAAACGAAACTGTTCTGAACAAACTCTTAAAAACCTTTGTTGTCGTGTGGTTAGAGAAGTAATCAATCACTTGGGTGTAACAGTAGTAAGTGCAGAGGGAAGATGGCTCCTGATTCTTCTGCTAAGACTGGTCGAGGAAGATGGAATTTCCTCCCTGCGGAGTAAGAAATCATACTAATAAAATGTTCAATGTGTGCCCTTTTTGTTTTTTGTTTTTTTAACCAAGTTGTTGTTGTTTGTTATTGGGGAAACAAAAGCAGGACACCGAGCTGTTTTACACCGTTTGGCTTAAGAACAGAGGAGAGAGCAGAGAGAAGAAAAAAGGCAAGAAGAAGGAGCTTTTGAGTGATCAATTCATTATAGATACTTTTTGGTTTCTAATCTACGTGTGTCTTCTTAGTACTTACCATCAGGTTGTTGATGTGTTTCAGAAGCTAGAGGAGAAATTCAAAGCAATGGATGAGCCACAGGACGCCAAGAAGCCGGAGAAGGAGAGAAGTGTAGAGAAGGAAGGGAGTAAACTACGGCAAAGGCTATGCTTCAAAGCCAAGCCACTTCCAAATTTCTACAAACAGAGACCTAAATGCACGGACGACCAAACTAAGAAAGTAAGCTCTCTCTCTCTCACTTTTCACTAAAATTGTCAAATGTATCTTAAGTTGTTTCTGTGTCTGAGAGATCTGTGTGGTGTATGCGTGTCTTTTGGTAGGCTCTCTTACAGTAGCATAGAGAGAGAGAGAGAGAGGTGTTCAAGCAATTCCCACCATTATCTTTCAAAGAGACATATGATTTGTATATTGCGCCAACGACTTAGCCCGTTAGCCTAGGATGAGTTTGTTGGGAATCGTTTAACATGTTTGGTTTTTGTATTCCAAGAAGAAGAAATATTGAGTTTGATGACATTGCATCTCTTGTATTAAAATATATTTTGTAAACGTCCTTGTTATATACACAGGTTTGTGTAAAAGATTAGAAGAAATAGAGCCACGCAAAATAGAACAAAAGGGGGCATTCCGAGAATTGAACTCGGGACCTCTCGCACCCTAAGCGAGAATCATACCACTAGACCAAATGCCCTCTTTTGTTAATTTCGGTTGTAAAATTTGCTTTTTTGTTTGAATGGTTAAGTGAACAAACAGACTACGTACGTAATAATAATAAAATCCATTCGATCTTTTGGTATAGTAGTTAAGTTAGTTAGTTAGTTAGTTAAAGAGTTGATAATGTTACACAACAACAAATACTGTAATGATTTCAGCCCCAAGTTTAATTTAAAAACATTAAAAAAAAAAAAAAAAACTTAGAGAGAGAAGAAGAAGATTCCGGCGGCGGCGACGGTGCCGGCGATGGAGAGCTTCACATTAGTCGCGGCGCCAGCTTTGGGTGAGTCGGCGGTGGGTCCGTCGGATGAGGGTCCATCAGCTTCGGGGGTAGGAGCCGGAGGGGAGGAGACGGTGGGTGCATCGGCGGAGTCACTGGGGGTGGGTGCATCGGCGGAGTCGTCTACGGGGGTGGGTGCCTTTGCGACAGGGGATGATGCTTTAGGTGCGGGGGCGGAGGATTTGGGTGCAGCTGCGGGAGCCTTGGTTGGGGCTTTGGTGGGGGCTTTGGTTGGAGCAGCTGAAGGTGCATCGGCGGCGAATGCGGTGGCCACGGCCAGAGCCAAAAGGGCTAATACGACAAATTGACGTGCCATTATTTTCTTTTCTTTTTTAATGTTTTTGTTCCAAAGCTAAAGCAGTATATTTATTTATTTAGTTATTAATGAATACTGCAAAAGCTTCAGATGAAGAAAAGGAAGAGGTCGATGAGATGGTTTTTATAATGTTTTTTTGACAGAGGGCTAATTGAGGAATCGGATGGATTTGAGAATATTATGGACATCCGTTAGCAAGTCTTTTATTTTTAGAACTAAGCTAGTTGTATGCTAAACAATTCTTTTTTTTTTATAGCAAAAATCCTAAAATTTGGATTTCTAGAAGTACTGTATGAGATTTTTTTTTAAAAAAATTCCAAGTTTGTGATTTTGCATTAAACTGAAAGTTTTGTATAATATGTTAACTAGGATATAAATTCGCACAATAATATTTTATACAATAAAGTAAGGTTCTCTTTTGGCATTTGACATTCTCTTTTTATGACATATGTCATTTGACACCTTTTTTTTATGACATATGTAATTTGATATTATACATTATAAGATATGTAATTTATTCTTTAATTTTTGTAGCATATTGTCCAATATAAGGATTTTTTAATTTTAATAGAAATAATTAACATGATAAGATTGTTACATTATTTTTCAATTTGATTCTAACTAAAACAAACTAAAGTATATTTAAATATCTATATGTATGTATATATATATTGATTATATATATTTAGAGAGACATAACTAAAATATATGTCTTTTAAAGAAAGAAAGAAATATATATATATATAATTTGTTTTGCTTGAAATTTCTATCATATATTATTAGTCATAGACTCATAGTAGCTATTTATATTTGAAAAAAAATAAGAAATGTATTTATTTATTAACCTTCTCACTTATTTTATTAAATTTTATATTCTATCATATATTTTGCAACTCTCATATTAATTTGATTAGGTTGAAATTCCTATCATATATTTATAGTTATATTAACTAAACAAAATAATACTTAAAACAATTAATAAATGTATTTTTGGTGAACTTTCTCACATATTTTAGTAAATTTCATTCTATCACATCTTTTGTAACTCTCATATTATTAATCATATCCATATTTAAATTACTAAATTTTATTTTATTGAAATTATTTACTTTTGCTATATGTTGACACTTTTGTAACTTCCATAATATTATTAGTATTGTAATGAATAACTAATAACAATTAGAAACATAATATATATTAAGATATATTAATATGTATCTATTGTATTTTATAACTCTCATATAGCTTATGTAACTTCTAATAGATATAAATTGATATAAGGATTAGTGTATTAACTGTCCAATTAAGTAATCAATTTATAATAGGCTTCTAACTCCAAATTTTCCTATAAAAAGAAAGAGACACATCTCAATAACACTCATATCTCAAATCTTACATAAATTTGTAAATTCTATATTTTTTTTGTATTCAACTAACATTATCTTAGTGTATTTTTTTATATATAATAAAGTAAGGTTTTCTCAAACTCATACTTTAAAAAGCTCACAAGTGGCACTCATTCTTCTCAAGATTATATACATAAAAAAATATCTTAACATTTTAGCAATGTCCTTTTAGTTATTATAATAATAATTATCACAATTTATTGCATATTAATTCTTTAAAATCTAACTCCCATAAGGCCATGATATTTGAAAAAAATAAAAATAAAACTTTCAATATATTAATACACTTTAATGTATTAATTCCAAATAAATTAGGTTTATTTTCCCAGTCTTCCTTCGGTCGAAAATTAGATTTATTTTCTCCCGGTACGTATGCTTTCCACCGAATGTTCCTTTATGAGATTATTGGTATATAGTCTGGTTTATTTGAACCGGAAATCAAGTGTGATTTTCCCTTATTAAACCGGAACACTCTCTTATCAATAGAGGGTCTAGTTGTAATCTAGATTCTTAACACTTTATCTTCTTGTTTCTCAAAACATGATACCAGGCTTTTTATAATACGTATCCTTACTATACAGAAATCTAAAACTATTTAATAAGCCATCTATGGTTTTAGAATGCAAAATCTCCTACTTATTACAAACACCAAAAAAAAAAAAACTCATTTTAAAACAGAGGTTATTCAATTCAAGATCGAGTTGTTGATTTAGAAAAGTAGATAGGGTATAATATGATAAGATAGATCCCAAATTGCATAAGCGTTACAAATCAGTATCACGGCCACATGCATGGTTTTTCTTTTGTTTGTTTGGTAAACAACAGTTATGTACTCTTTCATCATCTATACGTATTATATATGTGCGTGTGCGTGTGTGTGTGTGTATTACTCGGAGCCAAGTCTGTCCACACTCTTCCTTCCCCTCTCAATCTGATGGGACTGGTCAACGCTCTTCCGACTCTTTTCATGGCAGTCAACGCTCCTCCTGGAGCGATCAAGATGATCAAAAGAGATCTTGAGCTTGCTGCTGCTGCTACTCTTCTTGGACTGACTCTTTGGCGGCTTCTGATCTCTCTCTCTACGCTCAGTGCTGTGCCTCGGCTTCACTCTCCTGTCCATGCTTTTCCTAGGGGGCGCAATCGCATCAACTGATTGGTCGCTGCTCATCATCCTCGGACAAGGTAATCTCTCAACTGTCGTGATGAATTTCTTAAGGTGTCTGATGTACTCGGGGTAGTGTTCAAGATCACAGTGGTTCCCTCCTTTCACCCAAAGCGGCTCGTACTTGTCTTTGCAGAGTTCCCATAGTTGTTTCCCATGAGAGCAATCCACTACTTCATCACAAGTTCCCTGCCACATACATACATACATACATGTTTGTTTGGATCCAAAACTTAAAACAAAGAAAAGGTATCCACAGTATAATTGTAACCTAACTTAACTTACATGAATGATGAGAACAGGGCAATCGACATATGGGATTTTGTCGATATTCTGCGGAAACACGAGAAGTCTTTTTACATTACAATTTGGAGAGAGAGTGAGAGACAGAGTTCTGAGTACACGAAAGGAAAGTAGTAGTAGTAGTAGAATAACCAACCTTGTAGATGTCAAACCAGTAGGTTTTCTTAACGGAGTACATAACGCGTAAACCGGAGAGAATGGGGCTGTGAAGGACGACGGCTCTAAGCTGAGGCAAACGGGAAGCAAGATCTAAGGTTGGACCGCTGCCAACAGATTGGCCGTAGAGGATGACATCTTCCTGCTTAGAGCCGAAGGTTTCTTCAAGACACTTATAAACAGCTTCGATATCAGCATACGTGTTATGCTCACTCGCCTTTTCAATCAAGAAATATTTGGGGTTTAGTCCTTAAAAACTCAAATGTATCAAATTGATGGGTGGGTTTAGGGTAAAGGACAAACCTTTCCAGTAGATTGTCCATACCCGGAGTAATCGTATCTGCAACAATCCGTTCATTAATCAAAAGACTGATTGATTCCAAGCAGATCTTAGCCTAAACCCCCCCCAACTATATATATGATTGATTGGGTTGCGAGAGTAACTAAAAACATCAGAATCAACGGAAACTATTCTAAAAACAAAAAAACATATTTTTATAAATCAAAAACAGAGGAGAGGAACCGTACATTAGTTAGTTAAAACATCAGAATATGAAAGGGGGAAGAAACATAACATAACATAACATACCCCATGAGATTAACCTTGAGATGGATGCTAAGCTCGATGAAGAGCTCATACATCTGTCCCAGATCGGCGGCGTTTCCATGGGAGTAGAGGAGCGTTGAGGTTGCCATCGGGTGCCTCACGTACATACCCACTATCTCCGTGCCTCTCCTTGTCGGAAGCTTTACTATTTCTACGTTTTCCCGGTGTGGGAAAGGGCTTAGAAGCAACAGCCCCGTGAGCTCGTCCGTCACCACCTTGTACGACGGCGGACTCGGAGGAAAGAAGGCGAACTTCGCCGCCACCGATGACGTCACACCTCCCATCTCCTTAGTCCTTACACTTCCTCACTCCGCCTCTCTCTCTACACAGCTAGCATTTGGTTTTGGTTTTTGGTTTATTGAGCTTTCTGAATTTTTGAGATTGAAGCTTTTCTCCTTGGGAACAGAGACAGAGAGAGAAAGAGAGAGAGTACTGTTAAGCACCCCCAATAATAACAAGTGGCTTTTTTTAAGTCTCACACTCTTTTTTGTTTTTTTTTTTTTTTTTTTTACTAGTATACTGTATACATCATTCTTTAGAGCATGGGCATCGGTTAGGGACAATTTTTGGTCCCTCAAATTTAATAGTATTATTTGAAAGTTTCTTATTTTTAGTATGAGCATTGGTGTCTATTTGTATTTGGTCCCCTGAATAAAATAATAATATTTTGAAAGTTTAAACACTAATCGAATTGTACCTTTGGCTATGTACAAACCAGCCAAAATCGAATTCCATGAAACAATGTTTCTACAAGTGGTCTCATCAAATACTCTAAATGCTGAATCAACATCATATCCTTTGGCATACATCACTCTTTACATACAAATGACCTGTTAGAAGCAACCAACATGTTCACATAACCCGTGTTTTGATGAAAACCAAAAGGACTAAGAAGAAGACGAGACGTTGTAGTACCTGTAGCAACATACTCTGGAGCTGCGTAACCTTGTGTACCCATAACCCGTGTTGTGATTTCTCACTCGAGTATCTATTCTCAATCTCTTTAGCTTTACCTTCTACATCAACTGAGGGTAGATTAACCGGAGCCAACGCCATTTGCCAGATTGAGATTCCAATTGACTCCAGCACAATCTGCATTTAAACAAAAATGAGATTATAACAAACGACCAGAAGGCAGAGGAGAAACTAACTAATTTGTGAATTTGTTAGATCACACACACACAACAAACAAACAAAACGCTGGTGATCACAAATTCGCAGACCCACTTTAGATCACACAAAGTGCAAAACTAAACACTGATAGAAATTCTCAGTCTTGTCCGTAAGGGGCTCACATTAAAAAGATGAATTGAGTAAATTGGTTTCTGCTTAAATATGAAAACCTTCCTGCAATATAAAAAGATGAATTGAGGTAAAATACTATGAATGGAACTAGAACCATATTGCTGCAAACAAAAAGACAAAATCTGTGTCACTTCTTGTTGCTACATAATGGAATCAAAAGGAAATGGATTAAACGTTTGCTCTAACTTATCATATAACTCAAAACTCATTCAAGATCATAGATTCAACTAAACAACAGAAAGGTGTTCCTTAAACAAGACACATTACAATTTTCACACACATGTTATCACAAATCTACCATATATTCAACAGAAATGAGAACACTGCTAATCTTGGTTCATTAATATTGAATCAACTAATCAACAGAAACGTGTACCCAACCACAAACAAGACACATTACCATTTCCATACACAAGTTATCACACACTAATGCAGGGTGTGAAGATATAAGAGACACTAACCCAAGAACAGAGAAGAAAGTGAGAACCGTAGGTTTCAGCTGCATCCAATAACCAACGAGAATAGCACCACGGAGCTCAATAACCGGAAGCGTGGCTAAAGCAAACACCACAGCTTCGTCTGGCCAACCAAACTGGCGAAGAGTGGCGGCGATTCTGAGACCAAAGCTCGATGATTTGATTGAATCAGTAGCCGCTTTGGCATCTCCAGACCTAGCAAACCAAAGCAAAGAGAACGAAGCCCACAACACAACGCATATCACGAATTTCACAGGGTTCACACCAATTGACGGAAGCTGGATGACGGAAGCTCGACGTTTTGATTCAATTTCGGAAAAGTCGAGAACTTTCTCTCGATAAATTTTTTGTGTTTACCCTAGACAAATTCTTTTTCCAATCAGAAACAAGCACGTGGCCAAGTTAACGGAGGAAAAACGTCCCCAACAAAGATACGTTTCTTCGTTAATTGGCTATTTTCCATTTATTTTTAAAACAAAAAACATGAAGGACAGCCCAAAACAACGGCGATGCACATGGTCTTAGTTTCTTTTCATAATACTAATATTTAAAGCTAAAATAAGCAAACGATTTTACAATTAACTTTGACTATATATAATTTTGACTACTATACTATCTCTTTCTAGTTTATTATGTAAAAGGGGTCTAGTATGGGTAACGTATCTCTCTTGACGTCAATATCTTTACTTTGCTTGCAAAATTATCACCTCAAAGTAATCGGTGATACATTTTTTTTTTTTTTTGAGTATATAGGTCTGATATTTTAGATCCATACGTTATAACACCACGGCTAATAATTATATATATATATATATATAAAAATACATCTTGTTCATTTCAAACACATTATGTACCTAACTAATTTTATTGATAATGTATAGGAAATTGAACGAATATTATACATGTGTTACACCCTAATTTATGTATCAACCTCAAGTTGAAATGGACATGGACAGACCAATTAAAGTAGAGTTTTTTTTTGTTTGTTCCTCCAAAAAAGGGTTTAAATGGATTAATTAAGGGCAATCAATTGTGTCAAGAGTACAATTGACTTACAACAAAAGTGTATTTTCCTAAGACAGAACAAGGTGACAATGGCATGTGGGATGATATGGTTGGTATTTAGATTTAAAATTAAAAAAAACCATTCGTTATGAGATTAGACATATGCGATCGACTGACATATACTTAACTTTTTTGCCTTGATTTAGTTAGAGAAAGTGCCGAAGGGAGGAAGTTCTATATGGATGGATATGTGTTTTAAGAACGAAAACTAGCCCAAGAGTAATTATCGTGTGTATGTATGATAACAATTCATTAGGGGTGGGCATTTCGGTTTAAATTCGGGTTCGGTTTGGGTTCGGTTCGGTTTGGTTAATTCGATTTTTATAAAATTTTAACCATACTCAACCAAAGTTAGTTCGGTTTGGTTTGTGTTTCGGTTTGTTTATGTTCGGTTTAGTTTGGTTCGGTTTTTGGATTTAATTTGGTTCAATTTTATTCGGTTTAAAAATCAATTAATGTAACAAAACAAAATTCATTGTCCTTTGATAATAATATGTATAAAGTAAACAACAAGTTGTAAGTTGAATAATTCAACGAATCCATAAAATTTTACCTAAAAATGATAACAATATTATTATTAAATGTTTAGTAATTAGAATAAAATAAAAATGAAACAAACCAAACAACATAAGGAAATATAAGAGTCTAATTTCTTATAAGAACTTTTGAGTTAATTACAATTTTACTCTTTAAAACCTAGGGTTAAAGTTTTAGAAATAATTAAATCTAATTTAACACAAATAAGTTAATAAAGAATATAAGATTATGATTACATATTATACAAAAATTATGAATATTATTAATTAAATTAGTTAATAAAAAGCACATTGGGTTATTGGTTCGGTTTGGGTTTAAACCAAACCAAACCGAACCGTTTGGGTTGAAAAAAATCTTAACCAAATGGTTTGAAAGTAGGATTGGGTTTGGTTTGGGTCGGTTTGAGTTCGGTTAGGTCGGTTTGGTTCGGATCGGTTCGGTTAAAATGCCCACCCCTACAATTCATTACTTTATCGATCAGGAATTAAGAAAATACTATATACTAGGTAGTAACCCGTGCTACAGCACGGGACAAATATTTCAAATAAATTTTAAATTCGTAAAATGACAAATAATTATATTTACTTTAGAATGGGAATGCACGTCCCGTCCCGTCCCATCTCAACATGTTCCAACCCATCTTCTCTCGTCTCATCTCGTCTCGTCTCATCCCATATCGTCTCGTCTCGTCCCATATCCATCCAATTTTTTTTGTCTTATGTTCGTTCTCTTTTAAATAATTATCCATTAGACAATATTTATTAAAAGAGATTGGGTAAAAATTAGATGGGATACTAAATTTCTCGTTGAATATTTTTTTGTTAGTTAGTTGAAACTATGCAAATAGTTATAGTTTTAAAAAAGTATATAATTGTTTTCAAAAATATCAAATTTTCAAAGTGCTCGTTCCAAAGTAGTTAATTAACTGTCGCATAATAAATTCTTATCCAAATTAGTGAAAGCTTGACACTTGAATTTTTCTACCAGTATTTTTTTTTTATTTTGTACTTTTATCTAAAATTTCTTTCCCTTTTTTAAAAAAAATTGTTCAATATATTGATTTTCACTATTTGAATTACCTGTTTCAGTTTACATATACTATTTCTTGTCTCAATACCATAAATATACAGAAATTTTTCTCAAAATTTAATTATTATTTCTGTAAGTATATGTAGCAAATTAAATTAAACTAAATTAATTATTAGTTTTTGGCTAGGTAGTAACCCGTGCTACAGCACGGGACACAATATTCAAGTGTTGACTAAGAATTATATTAATCCAGGTTTGTAGCAAAGGTGCGTTATTTTCATATGATTATTTTTAAAATAAACCTAAATGTATTTACTTTGGAACAGGAAATACGTCCCGTCTTGTCCCATCTCCTCACATCCCAACTCATCCCCTCTTGTCTCATCTCATCCCGTCTCGTCTAATCCCGTCTCGTCCCGTATCAATCATAATTTTTCGTCTTATGTTCGTTCTTTTTTAAATTATTACTCGCTACACAATGTTTACTAAAAGAGATTGGGTAAAAAATAAAAATGGGATACCAGAGTTCTTCGTTGAATATTTTTTTTATTTAGTTAGTTGAAATTATCAAAAAAATTATAATTTTCAAAAACTATATATCTGTTTTCAAAAATACCAAAATTTTAAAATTGCCTGTTCCAAAATAATTAGTTACATGTCGCATCCATATCAAAATTAGTGAAAACTTAACATTTGAATTTATCTACTTATATTTTGTAATTTCCTATTTTTATCTAAAATTTATGACACTTTTTAAAAAAAAAATTTCAATATATTGGTTCTCATTATGTGAATTACCCGTTTCAGTTTACATATTATTTCTCGTCTTAATACCATAAATAGAATGGACCTTTTCTCAAAATTTAGTTATTATTTTTTAAAGTATATGCACTTAATTAGTAAATTAAATTACTTATAAACACACTGGTAAAACATATATTCAGTCAAATAATAAACCCTTTTAGGTTGTAAAATTTTAATTGTATAATATTAGAATTTTCCAAAAAAAATACTTGGCCACTCTTTTACGGTGTTTTGTCAATATTTTAGTGTATGCGTAGAATACCGCTACTCATACCGAAAATAAACATGATCATCATCTTCATCACGTGGAAAATATTAATTTTTTACAATCCATCCATAATAATCAAGCAAAGCCCGCTTTTGTTGAAAATGTTAAAGTAATTTTTTAATGGGGTGTTAAATCTCGTCCAGTCCAGTCCCATCTCATCCCGTCTCGATCCATCTCGTTAGAAATTTTATGTCCCATAAATGTTTTCTTTTAAATAATTACATAGTAGGTAACATAAATTGTAAAGTTTAATGTTTGTTTTTAAATGGTTGAACAGTATAATTTTAATCTTAATAAAAATTCTTTAATAAATTTGGATTTATACTTTAATTGACATATCTTATTAAAATTTTAACATTTATATATTAAAATAAAAGATTTATATAGTTATTTGTTTAAATAATTGTAGGTTCAGTTTTAACGTATAAAAGTGATAAAATAATTAACCCGTTCTACAACAGTTTTCTATTAATTTTTTAAAAAATAATAATATCATAGAGATAAAACTTATTGTTGTCATATCTACAACTGAATTTTTATTATTTTTTATTTCATATAATTACGTGATATATAATGATATACATGTATAATTTTTAAACTAATCAAAACATTTCTCATAGTTTACTTAGGAGTGTTAAATCCAAATATCATATTTCAATTTAATTTTAGTTGGATTATTGCATGTATATAACCTAGACGTATCTATTTTAAAATTGGAAACATGTCTTGTCTCGTCCCGTATCTTCTCTTCTTGTCCCGTCCCGTCCTATCCCTTATTATCTTATTTTTTTGTATCCGGTAATATAATATGGTAATATACGGGTAAGAATTTTTGGTTGTAAATATAATTTAGAAAAATTTTGTTTCAATAAATTTATTAATTTTAAGTTGTAAAACTTATTGATCATGGATTTGCTGGATTATATTTATAGATATATTTATTTGGTATAATATTTATAATACAAAATTTTTGGTGTCACTCTTTTTTGACATCTGAAAAATTGATGATCTGAAAATATATTGTTAGAGAATCATAGTTTCAAATAAAAAAAAATTGTAAATTTTATTCCTGTACTGGTAATAAATCAATCCCAGTAAAAAAAAAGTAGCAAGTGTTATCCAAAACTTTTCTCATAAAAGAACAAAAGTTTACAAAACATATACTTTGTATCTGTAACATTAATGAGTCTCCAATGATTTTAACTGAAATCTTTTCTTTTTGTTTGTCCTAACTTTTCTTTCCTACAAAAAGTAAGTTGGAATAAAATAACTCTAAAGAATAGATTTCAAACATCTGTTGTAATCGCAGAGGATCTACTTAATGTAAAAAAAAAAACACTCCTTCACTGGGTCAATCGATAAAATGGCTTCTCTTCGTATGAAAAGCTTAGCAAGGTTCAATCAGCTTCACTGATTCATTGGGAGCCGCTAATTTTGCCAGATCAAAAAGGCTTGGTTTAACAAATTAATTCGAGTACAAAAACATTATAACAACATTAAACATATAGAATCACACTTCCAACAAAATATGGATCAAAATTCAATTTTGATAACTGGATCACACAAAAAATATAAAATCATTAATGATCTCCAAAATAATTTAACAGAGAGAATGAGACTTATAACATATAATGGAAAAAAACAAAAACGAAACTTGTCTTTTTGCTAGCAGCTTACAGCTCCACATATTCGACCATTGACATATTTCTTGTAAATTTCCCCAGTTCATAACCTGGAGAACCCTGCATTGTTGAAGTCTGCTAAGAAGATATAATGTAACAATTCTGTCGAGTTCCTCATTTAGTCATTTTGAAAAGCATTTATGGGACATAAAATTTCATCTGCAAACATGAATCATCAAGCCTGCAAAAAGAAAACCTGCATTTTCTCAAACCTGAACCTGCAACTTATAAAGCCAAATTAATTCACAAAAACCTACAATTTGTAACATAGACAAACAAAACCTGCAATCTATATTAACTTAGACAAACCAAACATGCAATAGCTTTTTCTTCTAAAACTGCAGAAAACAACAGAGCACACACACAACTATTTCAGTACTAACCAAGTTTTTAAGTTCATCACGACCAGACCCGTCTAGACAACACACAAAATGAATTTTAGTGTTGCTACTTAAATTTTTTAAAACTATGTCATTCTCGCCAAAATTCATTTTAGATGCTTGAAAGTTTTCTTCCCTAATCTCAATCACATCAAATAATCCTAATTCAACACGATCTGTAAATGAGATCAGAAAAATTCTTACCATGAGAAAGAGATTGCGGCGAGAAACAAACGATCTCCCATGCAGAATGAATGCAGCGATGTAGGAGATGGAATCAGATTAATCACTCATGCAGAATGAATAGCCAAAAAAGAAGTATTACCCAACCCTTTAGTTTTTTTCAACCATATATTTGGTTATAGATATGGCAAACAAATATCAACGGTGAAGAACACACACTTAACATGTCCTCCTGCAACATTATAAAGACAAAGATGATGTACTAATTGAGAATATTAAGATATTTCAGATAGCGTCGTGAGGCGCCAAATTGATCCAGCAAAGATATTTCATATTTCATATTGATTGTATACTGACCTTTCTGCACCAAGAACACTAACACACTGCAAGTTCCAGTAGGTGTTGACTCATCTTCATAATAGTGGACATGGAACTCCGACTATTGAGACCAAAGCGAAGATACAATAGTTTAGTGATTGAATTTTTTATCTGAGCTTTAGTAAATCTGTGGGGATGAAAAGATACAAATAGCCTTATAATCAAAGAGAAACAAAACAATTTGTAAATAAAATTGAAAGAGAATCAAGAGCAAATCACTCACATTAAAGATTGATTGTAAACTGACATTTCTCCACCAAAAACATAGACACCACAAGTTCCGGTAGGTGTTGATCCATCTTCATAATAGTGGACCTGTCGTTGTCCGAGACAATCTGATGAAACCGCAATAGCTGCAACTTCTCCACACTTTTCTTTAAAGAAAGGGAACAAAGTCGCACAAGCGATAATCTGTCCTTCCTTTTCCACAACCACAAATGAATCCAAAGCTCGCAGTAGCTAAACACAGAAAGAAACCAATTATTCCTTTAATCCTAACAACAAAGCAATAGACTTAGAACTTAAGGCTAAGGCTATGGGCTAAAAGGCAAACCTCTTCATCAATTCTGCGAACTAAAGCCCCTGATTCTTCCAGAGGTTTGATTGTTTTTCTAATTCCAGTAAGATCTTCCACTTTTGCCTCTCGGGTTCCTTCGTATACGTCACTGTGATAGTAAGGGCCAGGAAGCTTTTGTAAGAAAGATTAAAACTTTGAATCGTTTGCAATTGAAAACAGTTGTGTATACCTTGCCACCATAGTCCCCATTCCATCTCCAACAATAGCACTCCGCTTATAGTACTATCCAATAAGTGAACTCTTATAGTACGAATCAAATTATCAAACTTCGTTCTCCTAGATCGCCTTTGATGATTCCCTGTTTGAATACATCCAGATTTCACATACAAATAAAATGTTAAAGATCATATCATGAATCCAAAAGAAAAAAACATTTAAAACCATAGAACCCACCAGAACAGAATCTTACACAAATCGATTCAGATTAGAAAGAAAACAATCGAGCTTACTTGATCGGAGAGATGAATTGGACAGATTTCTGAGGTTAAGTCATTGGCGATTTATGAGATTTGAGTTTATCATCTCAAAATCAAGCTGATGACCAGAGAAGAATCCAAAACCACTACACATCAAGATTCAGAAACCAAATTCCAATTAAACTTGGTTTTAATCATCAAACATATACTTAAAATATAAACTTAATTAAAAGAGAAAAGAAACTAAAACCTTATCATAATGGAAATTCTTTTCCTTCTTCTCTTCCTCTGCATCTCTTCGAGTTCGTCGACAAAAAAGAAAAAAAAAAATTAAATCCATTTGGGAGAGACGGCGAGAGAGAGTGAAGAGGCGAAGGAAAAAACTCTTTTTTGGTTTAGTCTATGAACGATTGCGATTTATTCTCAAAAAAATATTGAACGGCTGAGATTAGAAAATGAAACCGGGTCAGATTACTGGGTAAAAAGGATCCGCGTGTTTATCCGAATGGAAAAACGATTAAATGACGATTTTAACCGTTTTTAAATGAATTAATTTGGTCATAACTCCAATAGCATACCCTTGTAATTTCTTACAAAACGAAGGTTTAGTCCATAAACTGTGTTTCAAAATAATAGTAGGGATTATTCGAAGATGGACCACACATGAAGACAGGATATGTATCAAAACAAGGAAAATAAAACATTACATCGACGACATAAGGGGCACATTGAAATGCTATAATTCGATTGACTCGAAAATGAGATATCAACAACTAACACAAACAAACATTTATAAGAAGATAACCCAATAAATGACAATTGATAAATCAGATAATGATAAGAACATAAGAACAGTAAGTAATTTATTAATAGTGAAACTTTAAAAAAAACTAAAAAATAATAAATTTAAAAGGATCGAGTAAACAATGTTGGTGTCCTCCTTCATGGGGGTCCATTAAATAAATAAAGTAATTATTTTTGAAGTGGTGGGTCAATGTTGTTTAGTCTCTCATCTTGGTTTTATTATGAAAAATATAGTATATAATTAAGAAAAGAAATTGTTTATTATTGAAAATGATTAGGAATAATAATACTTCAATCGGACATGTCCACACATAGACTACTGACCAATTCTCATACAAAGACAATGAAATTCAGAAATTATTACGAATAATTAAGTATTTTGATAATCCAAATTACTTATAAAAGGGGAAAAAAGAAGAAGCGGCCGGAAGAGGCTCATATGGCAGCAGCATTTAGAAGTTATAGTTCTCGTCTTCGTGGAACTTTTCATCGTGACAACAAGCGAAGCTCATGTACTTCTCCATCGGACGCTGACACTCAAAGCAATTCATCTTTTCCGGAATACGACCGCTCCGAGCAGTGATGTGGAAATCAAAGTGGCCACAAGGCTTTCCGGTTTCCCGGAGGATCTCATCGTGGTGGTGGTCGTACATTGCTTTGGTGTAGCCTTTGGTCGGAACATGGGTTTTCCAGGTCCGGTCGTAAACGGTCACAGTCCTTTCTATGGCACCGTGAACGATCATAATGATCTCAGGTCCTTTGCTGAGCAGTGCCCATCCTCCAAGCTTGTCGTAGCTCAGTATCTTCTTGATTCCTTGCATCACCTAAATTAGTTTCCCAAAAACGACATCGTTTTTATTTATGGAAACAAAAACCCTGATTAGTTTTTTCCCTTCATTGGCCAAATTAAACCCTAGTTGTAGATCTACTCTGTTTTTTCACTTACCTCGTCATGATCATCGGCTTTACCGAGTTGAATCTTGGAGTACAACATGCTCTCGAGCCTAGTCCAGAAGAACCACATCAAGGGTGGCTCGGCCCAGCTGTGGCTGAGATTTTCAGACCTGATTACTTCACTGATACGCCTTGTCTGTTCCCTGTGACTATGGTTTCGTTTTCCGACATAAGCCATCTCTAGCTTCACGTTGGAATCTTTAGCCGTTGCTTTGGCCGCCATAGTGAATCTCCTTATCCAGTCCAAGTCATCTCCTCCGTACAAGAAAATGTAATTATCCGGGTTTATCTGTATTAATCAATCATAGGTTGATCGTTAATGATTAGGTCAAAGTCTCATCAGCCTGCTCGCTCTGTTCCTATAATAATGTCAGGGGCAGGGGCTGGCTAATCATAAGAGAGAGTTTTGAATTACCCAGTTGAAAATGACAGAGTCGATGCCATCGATGATGAGGTTAAGCGAGAAAGTCTCTTTCCTCCAGAGCTCTTCCTCACGAGACCTAGTGAATGGGAAAGCTTCAGTTCCCCAAATCCAGATCATGTGAAGCGCATTGAGACTAGCCTCGTTGCCTTGTGGATCAATCACCACAAGTATCGGCTTGTTCATGAAATGCCACCTCCCTCTCACAAACTCCACCACATGTCTCTCTATCAGCTTCGGGCTATCCACTGTGTACCTGACACCATTATACACACACACACATAATAAAAAACATTTCAAATTTTCAAAATTGTTTACATTGTGTTGTTTTGAATGGTGTTAAGCAGCTAAGGATACCATGGCATATCTTGTCGGAGAGCCTCAAATTTCTTCTGTAGATTTGGAGATCTCTCATAGTCTTCAATAGGATCGACGATTGGGACCCAGACAACCTCGTAAGGCATATGACTCTTACCGTCGACTCCGACCAAGTTCCTCCTTGACTCTGTGTAGATTTGCTCAAAAATCGATAGCTCGTCTAGTAGTATGTTGAGATCAGAGATGAGCAGCAACACTGTCTTCCTCCTCAACACATCCAAGTGAACCTGCAACATTCATATTTATAGATCAGAGATTATATACTCAACTTAGCATTTTACATTGATGAACTTTGTAATATATATATATCCAACACAGAAACCTTTCTCTTGGTCATCCCATCTTGCAATGGAGAGATGTCGGATTTGGGATGAATCAAGGCCGTCAGAATCTTCATGTTATCAATGTGAGTGGTGTCAAATAGGGAATGCAACACCTTTAAGGACTCTGCGCTCCTCTGCTTCTCTGCAAGATGCAGTATTTGTCAGTAAAGAAACAGAGAGATGAATTAATAGCTCCTAAATTAAATGGGACGCGGAACAAAACCTATGTGACGATAACAAAGCCTCAAGGTCTCAGCGAGATGGTCATGAATGTTCTTTAGCTTGTTAGCTAACATGGATGTTTCCCATAAATCCATTTGAGTGTTCATCATCCTGATATTTATAAATTAATCGTTAGCGTTGGCGGTTGATCATAAACACGACAAAAAGATCGATAAAACAAAGTTAGATATCGTCGTACTCGTGCCCCATGGCAGTGATCATGTTGATCTGAGAAATGCAAGCCACTACGCTTCTTATGGTCCAGTAGACCGCAATTGGGATTGTAGAGAGGATTTTCGACAGCTGAGGAACGTCTGGTGTAATGTACCGATCAGGTAACTCGCTAAGTTCCACTACACATGCCGTGACGCTCTTCATCTCTCGGATGAGATCATTGAGACCTTGGGACACAGACTCGAGGGTCACTCTGTTCTGCACAGGGACGAGTTTGAGCATAGCTAGGGACTTAGCAAGCTGGTTCTTTGAGTAGAACTGGACCAGAAGCCAGAACTCTCCGTAGTTCAACGCAAACGCGGCTAGAGTCAGGACGAGCTTGCCGTCCCAGTGGAAGCTTGAGAGGTGCTCGAACACTGACATTGTTATCTCGTGCGCGTCTGATCCCGTCAAAGATTTGTAGGCTATCTGAAAAAGGATAAAGAGAACAACATAAACATTGTGTTGCTTGCGTTTCAAGTTAGGTTGGAAAATAGGTTGCTGATCTTTAGAGAGTGCGAAAGCAAAAGAAAAGAAAAGTGGCTATACCTCGCAGGCTACGCGATCAATAGCATAGGAGACACTATCTAGAACGCTCATCATGCTTGACTGCATCAGTTTATCCTCAGTGGGCAACGGAAGCATCTGCAAAATCAAAGCGAGTACGTATAAAGGGAACAAGATCATAGCGTACAAGTTAAGAAGGAAATATTGAATGTGTGGTGTAAGAATACTAACGGAGGCGTTGGTGTCTTGAGAGTCAAGGGTGGCACGGTCGAGAATATCCTCAACGAGAGAGAGAAGGCCACGCACTTGGACTTCGCGAGCATCTGGGGAGTGGGTTTGTTGGATCAGTTTCAGCATCATGTTTTCGTCC
The DNA here is from genome assembly GCF_030686135.1 of Camelina sativa. Classification (NCBI taxonomy): domain Eukaryota; kingdom Viridiplantae; phylum Streptophyta; class Magnoliopsida; order Brassicales; family Brassicaceae; genus Camelina; species Camelina sativa. Next base: position 171,538 of record NC_141894.1, read on the forward strand.
GATGACATCGCCAGTCCAGTCGCCGGCATCATGTCCGTGGAAGTATTTTTACCGGTTGAACTGTTGTGACCCGCCAGCTGCTGAGCGTGCTGGGACTTGATAAGCGACTCCATTCTTTGGTCGGTTGCTGATGAAAGAGTTGAAAAGAAGAGGCAGTTTTTATTGGTTTGTCTTGTTGTGCTATGCGTGAGGTTAGCCTTAAATAATCGTTTAATTTGTTCCTCCTTGAGTTAAGGGTGGAAATTGAGAATCAACTTCTTTGCTTCTGGAACAATTTAAATAAAAATGTACAAGATTCTTATATAAATCTTGTTTCTTTTTTTTTGCTTTTCTTTTTATTTGGCTTATTATAGAAGAATGATTTTATTGAGAATATGAGATATAGTTCCCTTTCACGTGAATGTCGTTAGTACGATTAAGTATAAGCCTCAAACTGTGTGAACTGTGAAGTATAGGCCTACTTTTACAGGAATATAGTAACTTAAAAACTAGGATAAACCAAATCATAATATGTATAGATGGTTTAATTACATTTTATATTATCTGCTTTCTTAGAAAAAGGTCACAGAAATGTTTAGAGTAAATTACTCATTGACTTCGAATTCATACAAAAACTAGACGTGGATCAAAAATCAAATTATACTGTTTTAATATTACTCCATCTCATAGAGACCTTAACTACTAGTTTAATCAAAGCCTCTAAAATATCTATTGTGTTGAAGTATACGGCTTCAAATCCAATCTTCCAGCTCTGTACACCTTACACATCTTGATATATGTGATGATATCAATAATCTCATGGTATGTGTGATTATATCAAATTTCAGACATGATGTACGTACTTATCAGTATGTGAATTTAATATTTGTGGATTATAACTTTATGTTATATCTTAACCAACCCATTGATGATCACTTGGAAAACGATTTAGTTCTTGCATTTCTTTTATGTTACTAATTAAAGGACATACCAAAAAAAAAAAAAAAAAATGTGTTTGCTACTTTGCTTATATTCCTATGTTACTTCACCTCATACCATAGAATTTATGGCTTCTGTCACCTCATACTTTGCTATCTCATTCCTCTGTCATCAAGAGTGAAGTGAACAAAAGGGTGTGAGGTTAAAGATTCTGTGCTCTCTTTTGGGTAAAACTATGGAAATGTTCTTATGCACAATGATATTATCTAGGATTATGCTAAAAAAAGCAAAACTAGAGTAACCAAGGATATATGTATCTAACCCAATCATTTTTTCTAAAACTAACTTTGTTATGCTTTGGAGTTTATTCTGCGCATGACTTTTGTTTTTCGTTAGTTTTAGCATATAACTTTTCTACTTTGGATTAAATTTGTTGTTTCCATATGAAACAAATTATATACATTCAGAAAGAAAAAAAATTATGACATCAGAAAATATACATATACTATACTATAAGAACTTCTTTTAAATCAAATCCAATGTATGCAATATTCGAAAAGTACTGATGTTTTGGAAGATTTTATATTAACCAATAATTGCTAGAAGTTGGTGATTTATCGTTTAATTAAGTTGAAACCGCCTTCCATATTGTAATTTGTTCTTACTTCTTGGCAAATGTGTAATGTAGAGCAATCAGTCTCATGGTTTTTTTGTTTTTTTTCTTAATTTTTAACAATGTAGCTAACGGCCTTTATCTTTCTCTTGGATGTATAGTGCCTACGTAACTCATATTTATTGAAGATTTATATAATGTCAGAAAAAGAAATATAAAATTGTAATATTTCGGAGTTCTTGTAATGTAAACGGATAATGTACAAAAGTCAAGTGATGTCTGAATTTATTTAGGCTCAAAAGACTGTTCATCTTTCTTTCGGTTGATCCTCTTTAGTTTGCGTATTTCGTATCAAAATTCATAAAGCTTAAGGTTTACATTCTATTAATCAATTTCGTAAAGACTAAACTTTAGTGTCCGTCCCATTAGAAAGTTGATTACTAAGTAGGAAAACTCGATTTCTTATTGTAGTTTACAAGTGTTCTAAGAATCAAGGAATCGACAAAGAAGCATGACTCAACCCAGTTAATTGTTCTAGAAGCTTCCCATAACTTTATTATATTTGAAATCTCAAAACACACAAATTTTATTACAAAGACTCTGGTATAGTAGAGAGCAGAAGCAGCAGCACAACAACAATATCAAGAATATAGAGAAACACAACAAGTGGAAAATTAAAGAAAAGACACAAACTTTAGTTTATTGGAACAAGTTGATGGCTTCCAAATCAACTAATATTCTGGGATCTCACTCAAGGCAGCATTGGTACAAGTAATACTTTTCCATGGTCCTACGGCACTCGGTGCACTCGACCTCATTGGGTATAATTCCAGCAGTCTCAGGAAGCATGAACCTTGTACAGTGATGTGGTGGGAGACGCATTAAGAGATGATCATTGAGTGCTGGTAAAAAACCCTTTGTGGGAATGTTGACTTCCCATTCGTCGTACTCAGCCAAACCCCTGGAAAACAAGTTCCCTTTGGCTCGAACCATCAAGTCTGAAGCTTTACTCACCAGTCCCCATCCATCTCCTTCTCCTCCATAACCTAACATTGCAACGACTTCTTGCAGAACGAGGTCCTTTTCCTCTTCTTTCAATCCATCTTTAAACCCTTCTCTCCCCTTGGTACCACGGGCTTTCAGCATCCTTTGCTTCGATTCCCACATGCTCTCGATCCTAGTCCAGAAAAACCAGATCTGGAACAAGTCCGGCAACGTATGACTAAGGTTTTCATCCCTGATTGTGTTGATGATAGGCTGGATTCCATTCTTAGGGTTTCTTTTCCCTACATAAACCATCTCGAGTTGAATGTTTGCGGCCCTTGCTACATTACGCCAGAGACTCGTGAAATTTTTGATCCATTGCAGATCTTCTCCTCCGTAGAGACATATGTATTTTCCATCAACAAGCTGAGATAAAATCATCACAAGAAAAAAAAAACATTTGATATTTCAGGTTACGTGTAAAACAAGAAACCTAAAATCTTATAGGTGTCATCAATCAAGAAAACCTGGTTTAAGGAATGAGGATCAGTGCCATCAATCAAGAACTCAAGACTCCACTCCTGTTCGCTCCATAGATCACGTTCCCTTGCGGTCGTGAAAGGGTGTGCAAAGGGTTGCCAGATCCAGACCATAGGAAAAGCGTTGGTGGACATAACTTGACCTTTGGGATCAAGTGCAACGAGTATAGGCCTGTTCTTGAACCCCCACCATTCCCTCACAAACCTCATCGCGGCTCGTCTTAATTTCCGAGGCTCTCCAAGAACGTACCACCTCATGTTCATATGAAGTGCCTCAAACTTGGCATCGTCAGCTTCTGTCCAGAAATCTTGAACTGGAACCCACAGAATCTCGAATGATTGCTGCCATGCTTCTGTGTAGAGCGATTCCAGGATGTAGAGCTCTTTTTCGATATTCTCAAGGTCTGATACCAGAAGCAGCACGTGCTTTTGGGTGAGCACGTTGATCCCGACCTGGTTAATGTTCAAAACAGATGAGACACTGACAAGAGACTTAAACAGAGGCAGAGAGATTTAAGGAGATTTTTACGCGTCTCTTTGAAGCACCAGCTCCGTGGTAAAGAAAATCAATGGGTCTGAGAAGACGAAGCAGAGGAGGAATAACGTCGACGTGAATGATAGTAGTGAACGTCTGAATGAGTTCTTGATACTCCTCTTCGATTATACCTTCCTCTGTAACAGAGCAAAAACAGAGCTTGAGAACAGAGTCACAGAGAAACAGAGAGAGAGAGAGAGATAGCTTAAAACGTAGAAATCTCACCGATGGTTGATTTACTCTTCTTGAGTTGTTCTAACAAGTAAGCATTGATCTTCCTAAGCCTTTCGCTGTTCTCATGTATCTCCGAAACTTCCATAAAAGACATGATTTGACTGAAAACCCATATGAGAAGCTGTTAAAAGGTTTTTACAAGAAGATGAAGAAAGACTAGAAAAATGGGAAAAAAACAAACTTACTCCTGCTTGAAACCGCTGACACCACTGATGTGAGAAGCACATATCAAAACGCAGCGAACAATCCAATAAACCGCAGTGGGGACATGGTCGGTAAACGCTGCTGTGATGTGGTTTGGTGGGAGTTGATAGATATGGATGATAGTAGTGGTGAGATCAACCATGTCTTGCATCAGAGTTCGGGTCTTTTCGAGACGCTGGTGCAGAGCGTTCTGCCTAGAGAAGATGCTAGGGAGCTGTTTGATAAGAGCTAGAGACTTAGTGAGCTGGTTTGTCGCGTGTGTCTCTGCGAGGAGTAGGAAAACACCGTATTTCACGGCCAATGCAGCTAGGACAAGGACTAGCTTAGCATCCCAACGGTATTTAGAGACCAGGGACAGAACAGAGAACGTTGTCGTATTGCGACTATCTAAATGAAGCCCTGATGTCATCATTCCGTGAGATTCACCGCCATGGAGACACTTGCAGTCGATCTGTGGCAGAGACATTGATCCTTAGAAACTGAGTCAAAAGGTTGAAACAAGAAAGCTTCATATATACTGTACCTCGCAAGCGATTTGGTCGATGAGATCCGCGAAAGTTTCAAAGGAGGTATGATCAGCGTAGTCCTTGAATACTAGTGGCGGCTGCAGAAGTTTGAGTTTAATCAGAGCTTGTAAAAATTAATATTCTGAAACGACGGCGATTAATTGTTGCACAAGTAACTTCACCTTAGGAGCAGAGGCGTCAATGGATGGGACATGAGACTTGAAGATGTCATCAACAACGGCGAGAAGTGATATGACATCAAAGAAGAACATGTCTGGAGTATGAGTTGTCAAGACTCTATCAGCCATGACTCGGTCATCAGAAAGTGAAAACATGGGTCTGCCATTTTTATGGAAAGCTTGTTTCTTTCCCGGTCCAAATCTTCCACCGAGCGAATTGTGACCCAGTGATCTCGGAACTAAAGAATGTCTACTATTAGCATCAACGAGATCCTCAGATGGGTGAGGATGATGTGCTGCAGTCTTAGGGACATGGGAACCGAGCTTCTCAGTCTCATGATCCATCACCTTATTGTGTTCCGCAGGAGCAGCAACATGGTGATCATTTGTTTGATCACCAAAGGGTTTTTCTTCGTGAGTTCTGGGGACTACAGGACGCCTCTCATCAGAGTTCTCAGCCAGCTTCTGCTCGGTAGATCTTGGGATAAGAGAAACCCTTTTGAGAGGGTCGGCCGTTGGGAGGGCTTTCGGGTTCAGTTGAAAGCGTTGAGCCATATTGGCAAGAAGGTGAGAAATATATGGGTTGAATATGTGAAGGATCTGATTTTATGTGTTGTGGTAAATGATTATGTGTGTATATATATATAGGTGCAAAAGGTTTTTAAAAAGAAAAAAAAAGTAGCAACTTTGAATCAACTTCTTTGCTTCCCCTTTGGTTCAATATATATTTGTTTTTTGTGTCTTTTACACTTCGATAGACGATTTGTCCCTAATCGATATCTCATCATTTTCATTATTTTGATAATACAAGACTTTCAGGTCTTCGATTATAATTTTTGTAAACAAGAAATCAGCTGTTGGTAGTAAATTACTAAATTTGGTATATAAAACATCTCTGACGTAATGTGTATATGCAAAGTCTCCCTTTTTTATTAATAATGAAAACTTTTAATATATTTTAAAAGTATCTAAATTTATTTTTGATAACCAATATCGAAAATTTTATTATGCAACTTATAACATTATTAAATTGTTCATAGTACATGATTAGATTTTGTTTTAAAATAAGAAGACTTCCTTTTAGTGCTGTAAATTATATACAGGAAAAGATTTAAATCGTAATTAGCAACTCGTGAGTCGTGATACTCGTTGAAAAAGAGACAAGGCTACCTTGCTTGGATATTGTCTATTATTGTTCATCATTTTACGAACAAAGCGAATCACACACACACACATAAACATGTTGTTGTTAATCAAACCTATATATTATCACGCATCTTTCACAGTGTGTAATCTTTATTTCAGTTACTTCTCTCTTTTGTATTACAGGTTTTTCCAATTTGATTGTATGCTTAAAATTAATCTGTAGTTTCACTATTTTAAAATTTGTATTGTAAGTTTCTCCAGCTGGACTTGATACTAGTTCAAAGCATATCTAGTTTATGAAACTTCTCATCCAATTTATACCCACTTATTATACACTTTTTTTTCATTGATAATAATGTTAGGAAAAAACGAAACATAAATACATGATAGTACTGTGTACCTTTTTTTTACTCTATGAAAAAAGGAGTTATTATATTTTACTCATACAGTGGTTTGAAATTCCTATAAGCAATGACAGCATTAAAAGGGTTGGGACTAGAAGCTAAACCAATAAAACCCATAAGCCGAGTCAAAACCGACATCTGAGCTGATCCAGGAGTTTGTTGCTGCCTGATGATCTCTGGCTGAGTGAACCCTTCAATAGACTGAAAATATTGAACCACCAATTGGACCCGACTGTATTCGGTTCCATCTCGCCAAACCCTAATAGCTTTCTCATAAAACATCCGGTTGCTAAAACTCACTATCAACACACCTCCCGGTTTCAACACTCTATACACTTGTGCAAACACCTGCATGCGGATGCGGATTTAAAAATAACCAAAAAATAAAAAAAGATCACTTACGAACCGAAATTGGTTTTTGGTTAACGGTAACCGGTAACGTACCTTTTCGGGTTGTTGGAGATATTGAACACCGACAGAACACAAAACAGCGTCGAAATACTTGTCTTCGAACTCGAATATCTGATCTTCGTTAAGATCCTTGAGGAAGAAGTAATCGAGTCTAGGGTTTCTTGCAAGCTCCTGCGCGTTAAGACCATGCCCCACAACTTTCTCGTACTTGACTTCTTCTGGAAGATGGCTGACCCATGAGCTCATCAAGTCCAGTACAATCGAACCGGGTCTCAACCTGTTTCTGTATAGTTCGGTTAAGGAGGATATGAACCCGTCGTCCACGTGGTTCACGAACCGTGGGTACGAATAGAATTCACGGTCAGGATCGGCGTTAAGTTTGGTCCGACCTTCGTTGTTGAGTACTAACCTTTGGATCTTACCGGCCGAGGATGATGGTCGAGGATCGGTTTCATCGGTTTGGTTCGACATGTTACTGATTCTTCTTGGTCGAACGATTCTGGATTTCGATCGAATTGGAGATTGCTGGAGGTTGATTCGTAGAGAATCCATTAAAAAAAACAAAAGATTCTCAAATTAAAAGAATAAAATAAACTTTTGCTTTATCAAACTTCGCCGAAGATAAGAATCATTAATAGAAAAAGTGACAACTTCAAAAAAAAAAAGTTGGTTTAAAATCGAATGGATAATTGATGAGTGGTGACTATTTTCTGCTTATTCCCTTCAATTTATTTGTAAAATTTGCTTCTGAGCCCAATTTGATGGTAATGGGCTTTTATTGGGCATTTTTTCTATCCATTTTGTGTCTGTAGAGAAAAACAAGCGTCATCTCAGGAATTGGATAGGCTCTTTACAACACTAATGCTCAGATTATCCTTCCAAGGATGGGCGTCCATCAATCCAATGAACACATCTCTTGACGTAGAGGCTATTATTAGCCTTAAGATCAGCGATACTTGATTCATCATCATGGTATTAATTGGTTCAGTCGAATATTGAAATTTTCAAGAATGCCCACATAGAGATAGATAGATTATAGATACATAATTCTTACAATCGAATCAAAGTAACTTAAAAGAAAGTCAAAAGAAATTTTAAGAACAAAACAAAGTTTTGGGAATTTAATCAAAGAACAAAAGAACACTTTTTCAATTCTTTTTACAGAAAGATCTCAAGTCTCTGGGAGAGAAATGGGTCTGGACTGTCTATGGTATAATGGTGTCTTGTTGTTAGTAGAGCTTAATTCTGGTCTGGATCGGCGCACGACAAATCGGACACACTTTAAGATCTGGTCCGCATTCACAACAAGTCTGATGCCCACAACCAAACGCCATGTTTTTCGGGTTGCTCAGACATATCGGACATAGCTGTTCAAACGGCAAATCAACCAACAAACTGTAAGTTCCAAACACTTTTTTAACATTCCAAACAGATTTCAAGTTTCTACTAATTTACCTGGCTATCGTCTGCACCAGTGTTAATTGGATAAGTAGGTACACTCGGTTCAAAACTCGCTATCCGGGAATTGTAGAATGATGATCCACTCTGCACCGGTGGCGGAAGTGGGATTCTCTCTGGGATACTCCCATTTCTTGCCCTGCAAAAAAAAAAAAATGTAAGGGCCAAGAGATACTTGACAGTTTTTGATATGCAGCTAAACCTAAGTTAGAGTTTTAATTTAAGTCCTTACCCTAAAAGGTTAAGCTCTATGGTAGCTTTGTACTGTGGAGGTATCTCCATGAGAGCAGAGAGCGCAAATTCTGTCTCCTTCCGAGACTGCTCTTTGTTCTTTGACATGATCTCTGTGAAGTTCACAAACTAGAAACAGAGCAACATCTCAGAAAAAATGTTTCAAAACTGAAACAAACTTTAGTGTCGTGACTCATGATATGAAAAAGAAGCTTACTTGAAAGTTATCAAAGGCTCGGGCAGGTATGTTGTCATCAAATTCCTGCATCATGTCCCATGGTCCGTCCCCGACCCCGACTAAGACTATTGACAAAGGAAGCGTACTGTAATAGAGAAGGTGAAACTGATCACATAACAACACAAAGAAAAGAACTTTACTAATGGAAGAAACACAGTCAAAAGATTTAAATTATTCGCACCTTGCTTTCACAATTGCGTCAACTGTCTTCTGTTCTTGCGGACTTAGCTTCCCGTGTTCAGTATCGACACTTCTTGTAACCTGAAACGACAAATTGAGTCTCCGATATGATATCCCTAGACACAGAATAAGAAGATCATACCACAACACTTTTACGCATTTGAAAATATTAACCAAGTACCTGGCCATCAGCTATAATCACCAACACATGATATTGGCCACTACTTTGCTCAACCACTGTCATTGCCATTTCAATGATCGGGGCAAAAGAGGTTGGTCCTGTGAAACACAACATTCCATGTTAAAAAAAAAAAAGAAGAAGCACGATTTAAGTACTTCACAAGGAGATAGATAATGTTAGATGCAGGGCAAAGGAGGATAATAAAACCTGCGAGCTTAAGCTGAGGCACGATTTCTCTATACCGAGCCAATACTTCCTCAAATCCATTACAGAATCTACCCTCTGGATAGAAACTAAAGACGTCTTGATCATGAGTTGATGCTGCAAAGAGATGAAAGCAAATCTTGATTAGCTCTGATTGATATAACATTATTCTGAGAGAATCGAGAGACGCAATAAAAAAAAGAACAAGAGAGGTTACCGTCTCCAAAACCATAACAAGGAATTAAGTTATCCTCGTCAAAGGCGGCTAAGGTTCTGCCAACGATAGTGATGGCTTGTTCGTATGGATTGGGGGTATTGCTTAAGTGATGCAAGTTTTTCTTATTGAAAGATTTAGCCCCTGCAAGAAAATTACCAATTAGCTAGTAGTTTTTCTCATAGTCATAGGGGAACTTTTGACCTTTAAAATGAAGATATTGTAACAGACCTGTCCATTCATTGCTCTTGGTAAAATCAATACCAACGATTAGATTAGAAGATTCAAGACCTGCACGCCCTAGAGCCTCAGACACCTATATTAAACAATTCAGAGATTTCAGTCTCACACACACACAATTCAGATTTCAGTCTCACATAAACACACACTATTATTTATTTTTATTTTTGTTTTGAGGGATATATACGTATAAAATCAAACAACAACAACAACAAGTAGTAATAAGCTCTAGTGAATTTGTATAAAACTGACCTGAGCTAAAGAAGAGTAATTATCGGATATTTTGGAATACCTCCGATCAAATTTCTTCCTGTCAGCACTCTGCGGAGGAGGAGGAGGATTATTATAAGGCTGTGATGGATACCCCTCTTGACTATATGTATAAGGCTGCTGAAAATGATGGCCAAAACTGGGAGCAGGGGCAGGAGAAGGAGCAGGAGCGGGAGAATTATAAGTGGGTGGAGGAGGATAGTTGTAGCTACCAGCGCCAGATTGAGTGTAACTTTGATGAGCAGCCCATGATGATGAAGATGGTGATGGTGACTCTTCTTTCGAATTCCCTCCTCCCATCAAACACTTTTGCTTTTCTTTTTTTTTGGTTTTCAAATAAATAAACAAGGATCAAAGACGACCTCTTACCTGCAACATGTATAATAAAAAAACAAGATTCGGATGTTAGAATCAAACTTATCCTCTTGGGGACAAAAGAAACAACAAGAGAAACAGAATGGATGCAACATGCAAAATACCTATCGCTGGCTATAGAAGAAAAAAATTGAAACTTTCTTGTGGTTTCCTTAAAGAAAAAGCTTAAGGGGAGGGAGGGCAGAGGGCAATTATAAAGGGCTGAATATTCACGATACTAATGAAAGGCGGCGGCTCTGAGTTTTGAAGTCTTAAATTCTTAAGAAGAAGGAGAAGAAGAAGAGGAGGAAGATTCAATCACGTTACCTACATCACCGACTTGAGGCCGTTACGTTGTGTAATTTATAAAAGAGTAATATAGATTTTGTTTTTTCCTATTTTTTCTGAAACTATTAGATAAGAACAAACCAACAACAACAACTGTAGATTTTTTTCCCATTAGAAAAAGAACAAGATTGATGAGAACTTACCTTTTAGGGTGGTGGTGGGTTTTAAACAAAAAGTAAAGAAGACCCAACAAAACAAAATCTGAGGCGTTTTAATTACTAGTAGATTTTTTTCTATTCGGAACATAATTAAATCAAATAATGCCCAAATAATCAAAACACACAAAGAACAAAAAGTGTAGACTTGGATTCATTCATTCACCCAGCCACCCAAAAGAGAGACTTTTACTATCTTCTACTCTAAAGATTATTAGAGAACTTAGAAAAACAAACCTTAATTATGTGAGAGAGAGAGAGAGACAAGTCGAAGACGAAGAGCAATCCGACTGTTTTGAGGAGAAGATGAAAGTGATTCTTCTTCCTTTGTTGGGGTTGTCAGAAAAAAGGAAGGAGGGATCTTCGATTGCAGATTCAACAATCCCAGATTTTGCCTTAATTCTTTCTTTTTCTTTTTGTTTCTTCGTTCAGAAAGTAGCAATCTGACCTTCTCTTTTTTTTTTTTTTTTATAAGTTTTATATTAATGTTTTCACTTTCACCGTTTCAATCATGAAATCAACCCAGAAGAAAAAAGTGATGAGTTGGATTTGTTTTTGTTATTATAGACCTAATCATTAAATCCAAATCACACCTTATCATAAATAATAAAATAAATAAAAAAAAAAAAAAAAAAAAAAAAAGACTAAAAACGAACTCTATCCATCCATCCAATGAATATTGAAAAAAGAAAACTTCTTTATTCAGCCATATCATTGGCCCACCAAGTCAAAGGTCCCAGATACCCATTTTCATTTTTTTATAATATATTTTATTGCTTCTTCCACAAATAATAATATTAGAGTAACTAATCATGATTTTACAGTTTTTAGGATTATCGACTTTTTTCAAAGCAAATTAAAGTTTTTTTTGTTCAATCAGCTTAAAGAGTACTAGAAACAACAACATCTTTTCAATTATCTATACAAATGTTTACTATGAACTAGAAAAATAGAACATGTCTAGCACGTTCTCTCTTTTCTTTCTGCCAATATAATATTTCTTTATTTTACACTATTAAAGAAAAAAAAAACAGAGCACAAATATGTGTGCATTTATATGGGTAAAACAGGAACAGCTAACTCCGAAAGAAAGGAAAACAAAAAAAAACGAAGAGAGACGTACAAGGAACAAACCACTAAAACGTGCAAGCCTAAAGAACCAAAAAGAAAGAAAGTTGTGAGCACAAGGTTCGATCGAACCCGTGAATTCATGACAACCACCTCCCGTAACAACTGAGAGACACTAAAGCTACCAATGTGTGCGTGCGTGTAAAAGACTCGATCAAGGGCATTCTCATTAGCTCTGAATGTCTGATTCATTCAAACACGAAGGTGCTATTTTTACCGGCTGAATCTTAAATCCCGATTTCCTGCATTCCTCTTCCAAAAGCTTCACCTGAGATGGACCTTCAGGGCAGAATACCACCACTGCTCCTCCACTTCCTGTGAACTTCGAAGCTGCACCAACCCTCCTCGCTATTTCCACCATCTCTATGTTCATTGCTCCTAAGCATTCGTCCCCAAACATCCGTCTTTCAAAGAAAAAGAAAAAAAAAGACATCATTATATGCTTGCTTACACTCTCATCTCTATTTAAATATCATGTGAGCATAGTTGGTTGAATCTTGAGTAGTTTGCGAACTATATTTACCTCCGAATGTCAAAGTTACGGTTCATGAGTTCCACGAGTTTGGAATGGTCCTTGTTGAGTAATGCAGTTCGACCTTCTTCTGCTACATTCCCAACTTCTTTCATTGATGAGATTATAAACTCATCGCCATCTAACCATCTTTGCCTGACCTTACTATGTACCTGCATTAGCAGACAATTTTAATATATACTGAGCAATGCCCGAAAGATTTGAGTTATATAGTCTCATTAATGTTGAAATCAAGTGTAGCTTTGTGAGGAAGCATTGAAAAAGTCGGGTAAAATGGTAGGTACCTTCCCTGAGTCGCTAGGATTCTCAGCATAGATGAGATGCAAAGGAGGGAGGAGACTGATATCCATAGGAGAATAAATCCCATGTCCCAGTTTATCCATGTGCTCCTTACTAAAATCCTGCAAATTGAAGACGATACAAGTTAGTCCATGAAGACTATGAAGTGATGAATGATGTTTAAATTATTATTATTATAGAGAAAAGAATGGAGACTGACCATGTGAACAAGACCACCATACACTTGAGCAACCCTGTCTTGAAGACCAGCAACGATACCAAGTTCTTTCTCAGCATTGAGAACAAGGTTAGGGCGAACTTGTACTTTGATCAAATGCCTGACATTGTAGAAGTCGAGAAGACAGTTGAGGGCAGCGGATACGATGGCACTAGAACCGGAAAGCCCTGTCTGAAGGAACATCAAAGCTAGAGAGCATCAGAGAAGTGGGGTGTTTATATAGAAGCAAAGAGTGTAGCTTACACTACCTGCCTAGGGATATTGGTATCATAAGAAAGAGAGAAGTTTCCTTGATGAAGTTGGATGGCATTATCTTTGCAATAGTTTCGGAAAATTTTACAAATGGCCATAAGCAACCTTACACCACCGTAGTAGCCTTCATTTTGCAAACGATCCACCTGAGGAAGCCAAAAATATATAATAATAACCTCTCACAAGTTAGAACCATCATGAAGCCAGCCTCTGGGAGTATTAACATTCCTAACTAATTAAACATTATACAATTTGGGGCCAAATATGGAATCTATTGCTTCAATATTCCCAAAAATCACAATAATCTTTTTTTTTTTTTTTTTTTTTAAAAGCATCCAAAACAAACGGATCCAGAAGGAGCATAGAGCAATTCCACAGATCCAGAGAGGAAAAAAAAAAGGACGTACGAGGTGGTCGAGAGAGGTGAAGCGGACGAGATCGTGGAACGGGTGAGGCTTGATGAGGAGATGCTGGGAAGGCTCGAGCTTGACGGATGCCCAGAAGTTACCGATAGTGAAGGAGATGGTACGGCCGAAGTAAACATCGCTGGGGTTACCGAGGAACCCGATCCGAGCGAAGGAACGGTGCTCGATCGCCGCCCTAGGCTGGTCAGCAACAGTGGATTTAGGATCCATCTTCTCCTCCTCCTCAGTCCTCCCATCCATTGCCGTGCTCGTTTTTTTTTTTACTTTTTTATTTTATATTTTTAAACAATATCCAGAGCCTTTTTGGAATTTAATCGCCTGAACCTTTTTGGGCACTGACACTGACTGACCCCCGATCACGATCGTATGCTTCAGATAGTGACATTTGTCAGTCAATTACACTACTCTTTCTAGTTTATTCAATTTTTTGTCTTTAATGCAAACTTACCAGGCCCAACTAACTTTCCAGTATTTGGGCCCAACCCTTTGATTAATTCGTATTACCATGATTTGATTACTTCTTATTAGTCCCTCCCTCCCTAGTTATTGTGATGATGTCAAGAAGGTCAAGCTACCATTAATGTTTGTTTCCTGTCGAGCCGAGGGCAAAGATGGTACAATCGTCGTCAATCTATATATAATAGCAAACCCACTTTTTTGTGTCAACTTTTAATCCAACGGATGAGATTAGTTCCAGTTTTAATCCAACGGTTTAAAATTATTAATCGTGTCTTTTCGTCGCACCCCCATCTTTCAAAAATCACACCTCTTAGTCTTTGCATCTCTTTGTTGTACCTCATAGTTTCAAAAATCACATCCATTAATTTTTACACCTTTTAAATCACACCTCTTAGTCTTTGCATCTCTTTGTTGTACCTCCTGGTTTCAAAAATCACATCCATTAATTTTTACACCTTTTAAATCACACCTCTTTAGTCTTTGCATCTCTTTGTTGTACCTCCTGGTTTCAAAAATCACATCTATTAATTTTTACACATTTTAATTTCACACCTCTATATGTTACATCTCTTTGTTGTACCTCCTATATATAATAGCAAACCCACTTTTTTGTGTCAACTTTTAATGCAACGGATGAGATTAGTTCCAGTTTTAATCCAACGGTTTAAAATTATTAATCGTATCTTTTCATCGCACCCCCATCTTTCAAAAATCACACCTCTTAGTCTTTGCATCTCTTTGTTGTACCTCATGGTTTCAAAAATCACATCCATTAATTTTTACACCTTTTAAATCACACCTCTTAGTCTTTGCATCTCTTTGTTGTACCTCCTGGTTTCAAAAATCACATCCATTAATTTTTACACCTTTTAAATCACACCTCCTTAGTCTTTGCATCTCTTTGTTGTACCTCCTGGTTTCAAAAATCACATCCATTAATTTTTACACCTTTTAATTTCACACATCTATGTGTTACATCTCTTTGTTGTACCTCCATGTTTCACATCTATTAATTTCAACACATTTACATTTCACACCTCTATGTCTTACACCTCTTTGTTTATTATATATAAACTTTTCTTGACTACATAAACAAGTTTCGAACAATTGTTTTCTGAGTACTAAAGAATTGTATTATTGAAGTGTTTTTTAACTTTCAAGCATCAATCTCTAATTTAAGGTAATCTAATATTTTTGCTGCGAATGACCTGTAGTGTTTTTCGGTTAGATTATTATTACTGTTAGTCGACACTATTAAGTTCATACATTAATCTTAGTTTTGTTAACTTTTAGTCTCTTCAAAATTTTTAGCCTTTCTGGTTTTCATGTTTTTGCATGACTAATGTTATTAAGTACGTGTGCCGTATTTTTTGCATGGCTAATGTTTTTGATTCTCAATGTGCAAATATTATTTTTTGACTTTCTGGAAAACCCAAAACCAAGATACGAGAGGCATGATAATATGCAGTGATGCTAGAGCTACGGATAAGCCAAAATTTTTTAACAAACATGGTATAATTATAATTTAATATATGTTCTTATTTTAACCTATTTATTTTTTTCTAACAAACATGGTATAAATGTTAAAAAAAAATTTTTTTTTGTAGGATGTCCATTAGATGTTCATGATCCAGGTTAGTTTACATTTTTTGTAAATAAAGTTTTTAAAAATTTTAGTTGAATTATAATTTCTTATACTTTCTGGGTATCAAACATTTTAATAATATATAGAAATATTACAAATGAGCATGGAAATAGAGAGTACCGAAGAAAAAGCCAGACATACTTGTGACAACACAAAATCAAATTCTAGAAAGCGTAAGCACGACCAAATGACAAGTCAAGTTAGAAAGAAAGGATCTACTAAAGGTAACTTATTTAGTCTTTGATGACTTTCTAATCTGTATATACAACTTTTTAAAAACATAATGTATAACAGTCACTTTTAGAGTGATCTGGAATCTGCCAAAAAAAAGAAAAATGTAAGAAATTTATAAAATTAGTGTTTAACCTAAAGAAGAGAACATCAAAAGGTGAGATATTATTATCACCTGTTTCACCATATTAACTTCGTTTTCGCTGTCGTTTATTGAAAAACATGATGGTACCGATTCATAGACATAAGTGGGAAATCAAATAAAGGGGGATGCAGCCTGGAAGGAGAGCAGCCGACACGGTGGAATGGGATGGATTGGGAGAGACCAACATAAAATCCTCTGTTCTATATTTTATTAATTTTCTGAACTTTTGTAGTTTAATTGAATTGCTTTGATTGAATAGCTGATGAGTGTACAAGTTTTTGTCTATATGCATTCTTAGTCTGTTACGTCTTGCTTTTTTTTCTTTTCCAAAGAGGAATATGTGATTTGAAGCAAATATTACAAATCCATGTATCAAATGTGTTAGTAGGAAATAAGGCAATCAAGATTAACCCATTAAAAGGGAGGAAAGAATGGGGTCTTCTGAGGGAAAACGTGACACCAACATGCATGTAACTGTGGAAAGCATTATAGCCAAATATATATCTCTAAAAGTTGTAGCTGAAGAATGTGAGTTACTCTATATTAACCCATTAGGTTTGATTGGTCGGTCATATAAAACTTGGTTTTGTACATATCTAAAAGTGAGAGAAAAAAACATCCACAAGCATAAGTGAAATTTTATACATGGTTAAAAGTAATGTTCATAGTAAATCATTTGTATACAAACTCCACTTGCTTACATCATCGGAATATTGATTGTGATTTGTGAATCAGTAATCTATGGAAAGAGAAATCGCGTATCAAAGTGAAGGAGAAACAAAACTCAATCCAGCCATCTACTCCGATCCCAATCTTCGACCTTCCTTCGACAAGTGGCATTTAGTATTTTCTCTATACAGTAAATAAACAAAGAGAGAAGCAGTCTTGTATGTATTTTGATTGATAATGATCAACAACAAAGACAATTTCTAATAGCGAAATAAGAAAGGATACCAATATATAGCACCATATGGTCGGAGACAAACATAAATGAAATTTTATATATGGTTAAAAGTAATGTTCATAGTAAATCAAGCTCTAAAAAAGGCTCACTTTTGTGTGTGACAACCTAAAATATAATAACATTGAAATGAATTTTTGGCTTTTTAATCAGTTGAAAGCAATAGCAAGAAGTGAAAATGATCAAATTGATTGAGAAAATAAAGAATTTAAGATGAATTACAAATGTTAAATTTCAATTTAGGATTTCACCTCCCTGTGCGGCAACGCACGGGTCGCTTTCCTAGTAACTTATACACTAAATCAATTACTCAAATTAATTAATAGACTAGTTACAATTGCATTTTACACCTTTTTTTTTTATCTGATCAATCTATACTACGGTCTACGGACAACATTTTAGATTCTGTTCTGTTCTAACCGTTGATAAACCGGTCTGGTTCTGATAAAAAGAAACAAGCTACATACGAATCCCAAAACTGACAGAAACCCCCAATACAAAAACGTTACGAAATAACATTTACTTCCTACGCAAACAACCGCGTCGTCTGCTGAGACCTGAGACTTTGGTGTACCCGCCGTGCTGGCATTCTTGTCATAGACAGTCCCAGCCATGTACCCGTAGAAGAGCGATCCGATGGGTATGTTTGTGATGAGTATGTTCTGGTTTACACCCACACTGTTGCGTCCAAAGAGGTCCGACGTTATGGAAACTGCTGCCGCAAACACAAACCCCGAACTTAACCCTATTAGTGCTGTAGCCACTTCTAATAGCGCCGTCTGGTTTGTCTTGGGCGAATACGCCAGGATGAAGAAGGCTATAGGTGTTGGCAGTAGCGAAATCGCGAACCATCCTGTTCTTGTCAAGTAGTCTAGTTTCTTGCGTGTGAAGTCAGGTGCAGAGGAGAGCAATCTTCCGAGAAATGAGAAGGCAGAGAAGAGCGTGACCAAGGATTTAGCATTCGATCTGCTTTGTCTCAGAGACTGGGCGATCTGTCCTAAGTTGTTGCTGTATACAAGACCGATCGTGCCGCCACAGAAATAAGCTACGTAGTACAGCCAAAAGTCCAAACTGCAAACAAGGGTTCCGAGAGAATGTTCATCTCCCAGTCTCACTTGATTACATCCCTCCTCCGCATTGTTCTTCTGATGATCCAAAGACACGTTATCAAGGATCTTGGGATCCTCTATGTCAACCACTGCATAGCCAGAGCTGCGAAGGGACTGGCGAGCGCGGTGAACATAGTCGAGAAGCGGTACGCACAAAGGGAAAAGGAGAAGGAAAATGGCACCGAGGAAATGCCAACGAGGTGATGAAGCTAAGTAGGCGCCTGAGGAAGGCAAGAGAAGGTAAAAACATGTGATTAAGGCCAAGACATTGAAGGCGACAAAGACTCGGACTTCGTCACGTGTTCGGCAGCCAGAATCGGAATCGTGAGGGTTGGTAAGGACCGGCCAAAGGGCTAAAACAGAGACGATGAGAGGGATGAGAGAGTTAAGGAGAAGGTATATATCAGAGCTCGCCGATGATTTGCCACTAATAGCTTCATGGCCAAGCGTGTACAACGCAGCACTGATTCCGTTAAAACTGACGACGAGAGACAAAGCGAGAGAGTGGTTGGCTTCGAAATGGCGAACGCAGAGGATGAAGCAGACGGTGTTGAACCAGCAGATGCTTAATCCGGCCAAGGAGCAGCAAACCAAGACGAGAGAGTAAGGAAGATCGATGACATCGGCGATGGATAGCCACTGGACGCCGTAACCGACGAGTCCCATGGCAGCTGCAGCGAACAGCACGACGGAGACAGGGAAATAGGCAATGGCGAAACCAGAAGACCAGCCCAATGCTTTACCTAAATCAGAAGCAACCGCCATGTAGTTAAGGCGTGATTGAGAAACCCCCATGGAAGACTTCATGTCGGAAGAGTAGGCAGAGAAATCGAAGTTAGTACCGGTGAAGGCTTGAATCCAGATAGCCGCCACCAAAACCGTCCATCTACGCCACCATTGGAGAATAGAATTGACTTGTGGAGCTGAAGGTGAAGGCGTGGCGGGTTCCTCCCCTGCCGTCGTTATTGTCTTTGGGGTTATCATTATTTAGCCGTCTCATAATCATCAATCACACACTTTGGTGATTTCTTTTGTTTCTTCCCTTTCTTTTTTTTTTCCAACGTTCGGTTTAAAATTACTTTTACTATTTTCGATTACAGATACTATTAATCATCCAAAAAGAAATAAGAAAGGAATATTCTGATTTTGGCAGAGAGATAGAGAGAAAAAGATTTAAAGCCGTAAGATGAAATCTTCTACGAGATCGGACGGATAAAATAATTATGTGGGATCAATGAATATATGGAAGCTAAAATGTAATTAGGGGAGAGATAAAGGAGATAATTATAGATAGTTGAGAATATAATTGGAGAGAAAGCCTTAAAAGCACCAAACGGCTATAATTGGAGGGGGTTACAATTTTCCTTAGAGGAGGAGATATGGATCGATTTGAAGACACGTTTTCTCGGACTTGATTGAACCTCCGATCCTCATAGACATCTCTCTCTCTTTGTTTTCCATAAGCTTTTATTTTTGTGGATACTTCAACTTTCTCTAGAGAAGCAACACCTCAAAAAACTGGACAGGTGCTTATTCGATTAGAAGACGGATACCATCTCCGACCATCTTTGTGGACAGGTGCTTATTCTTGTTTCTTAGATGATTCTGAAACTTACAACATTTAGGTTTTTTCTTTTTGGTTCTTGTAAATATTGCTTATGATTGAGTTTGCTTGCTTCATTGGCTACATAAACATATCATTCTTAAGTTGAGAACCTTTGCATTCTTTTAACGCCAGGGACTTTTCTTTTTACAATATACAGGAGGGTTCTCGAGTAGGCAAAGCCATGTCAAGGCTTCGATTTGTTCTCAGAGGACTCGATTTAAAAACATTTGTATTTCTCTTCGCTGTCCTCCCAATCTCTATCTTCGGCATCTACTTACATGGTCAGAAGATCACATATTTCTTGAGACCTCTTTGGGAATCACCTCCAAAACCTTTCAACATCCTTCCGCATTACTACCACCACAACACCTCCATGGAAACGCTCTGCAGTCTTCATGGCTGGAAACTCCGTGAATCTCCACGAAGAGTCTTCGATGCTGTCTTGTTCAGTAACGAGATCGATATGCTCACTATCCGCTGGAAGGAGTTAAGTCCTTACATTACTCAGTTTGTGCTTCTCGAATCTAACTCTACTTTCACCGGACTGTCAAAGCCCTTGTCTTTCGCAGACAACCGGGACAAGATATTCAAATTTGCTGAGTCAAGGCTGACTTATGGGCACGTTGGAGGAAGGTTCAAGAAAGGCGAAAACCCTTTTGTGGAAGAATCATTCCAAAGGCTTGCACTGGATCAGTTGATCAAACTCGCTGGTATAAAAGAAGATGATCTTCTGATAATGTCGGACGTCGATGAGATCCCGAGCGGCCATACCATAAACCTGCTTAGATGGTGTGACGGATTCCCGCCAATTCTTCATCTTCAGTTGAGAAACTACCTCTACTCGTATGAGTACTATGTCGATAGCAAAAGCTGGAGAGCTTCAGTTCATCTCTACAAGCCTGGTAAAACTCGGTACGCTCATTTCCGCCAAAGCAACAATCTTTTGACAGATTCAGGTTGGCACTGCAGTTTCTGTTTCAGACACATCAATGATTTTGTGTTCAAGATGAAAGCATACAGCCATACCGACCGGGTTAGATTCTTGCATTACCTCAACCCGAGACGAATCCAAGATGTAATCTGCAAAGGAACTGATCTTTTCGATATGCTTCCTGAAGAACACACATTTAGGGAGATTATTGGGAAACTAGGTCCGATTCCACGGTCTTATTCAGCTGTTCATCTCCCTGGATACTTGATTCAGAACGCTGATAGCTACAAGTACTTATTACCTGGGAACTGCAAACGAGATTCTGGCTTATAAATAAGAATCTCTATCTATCACTTGTCAGAGACCTCTTAATAGTCTTTTAGGTAATCTCGTATACGGCTAATAGCATTTGTTATCTCTTTAATCATCTCTGTATATAAAATTTACAGTATCAGAATTTTTGTAGTATTACTTACGGATCTGATCAGAACAGTTGGAAAAATAACTTGATTCTATTACGTGTCTGAAGTTGAAAAACAGTCTTGAGTCTTTTACTCTTTATATTAAATTAAAGAATACCCTCGGGGAAAATGGGATTTTGCAGACATTCTATATAAGTAAGAGAGTTTTACTCAAGGGCGAAAGATGGTCCTATGGTGACTTGTTCAGTGTTCCTTCCAATGCTTTTTTGAAGCTTCTTTGATAGTGCCTCGTAGCGTTCTCGATCCTGCAAAACACGCCAAAATGAGGTTCAAATTCAAACTCAACAAGAGACTATAGAATTTTAATTTCTCAAAGTGATGCAAACAGAGAGAAGAGAAAACCTGTTTGTTCACAGAAGGTGAGACTGAGGACAAGACTTGCTCGAAATGAGTCATCTTGATGGTACACTGAGTTGTATCTAATACATCATCTTCAGACGACTCACTGGAGCCTACCATCTCCTCCACTGCCTGGAATGTAGCTTTTTGAACCTTCCATTTTGTAAATATAAACTAACCATCAGAATCACGTACATTACACGACATGGGTCATGTCAAGTTTCAAGAAACACTGCGACAAGAGCGGGAGATAATTACCAAGCCAGCGAGATCAGCTCCGCTGAAACCTTCACAGTTCATCTTTGCAATGCCATCAAGATCAACACTAGGATCTACGGGTTTCTTCCTCGCTATGGCTTTTAAAATTGAAGCACGCTGATCCGCGTTAGGGAGGGGTACGTAAAGAAGATTCCCAAACCTACCTGGTCTCAAGAAAGCAGGATCAACTACATCTGGCCTGTTTGTAGCTCCAATTACATACACATTACGCCTTTCTCCACCGTCCAGCTCCACAAGAAACTTGAACATCGAAACCCATTTGATCAACGCCTGAGTATGCAGTTGCACCATTCAATATGATGAAGAAAGCGTATATTACCTGGTTCAAAAGCCGTTCCACAACCCAAGCACCTTCTTTGCCACGACTTGTAGTCAAAGCATCCACCTGAACTTCAAAGACATTACTCATGTATAAGAATCAGACAGCTCTTAAACTACCCAAACATGGATCAATTTTGACTACAAGTCATATCTTAATCTCATATCTTATTGTCTGCATACACAGACATCAGTCTCCTTTTGTTCATACTTCATATAGTTCAAAATGTAATAAACCAACCTCATCAAAGAAGAGTACACATGGTGCGCATGTTCGAGCGCGCTGAAATAATGTCCGAATAGCTAGCTCGCTTTCTCCGACATATTTATTTAGAAGTTCTGCACCCTGAAAGCCATTGATAGAAGAGAGATAATCACATTATCAAGAACCATTCATACACAAAGCCAAATAAGTAAGACGAGGAAGTCAAACCTTGATGTGCATGAAATTAGCTCCAGCCTCGTTAGCAGCTGCCTTTGCAATCAATGTCTTACCACAACCCGGTGGTCCATAGAGCAAAAATCCTGTCTCTAAGTCTACTCCAAAAGCCTAAAAAGATCCAAAGAGACTGTTCGGACCTCAATAGAACTAGCAAGTACTTGACTATGTACCAACGGTGCCATGTGATTTTTAGTACCTTATAAATATCAGGCCTTTTGATAGGCCTGACTAAATAACGGTTGAATTCAAGTCGTAGATGGTCAAGTCCACCAACATCATCCCACTTGACGTCAGGCACAATTGAGAATCCTTCTCTTGTTAAAGATGCCTGAGCTATATTCACTGCTTCCTGGTATATAACAGAGGATTTAGGAACCAAAGAGAAGAACTTTGTAAACATTGAAGTAGAGAAAAGTTGTCCCATATCTCACTCCTGCAATTGACATACCTCGAAATCAGACATTTTGACAAAGAGTTTTTCCAACTCTTCTTCTGGCCAGGGCAGCCTCAGCCAAGATTTATCATCTTCAGCAGCGTCTCCAGACTGTTCAGATTTTCTTGAATCCTTGATTCTCTTTATGGCTTTTCTGCCAGCATAGTAAGCAATACTCTCCAAATCAGCTCCAACAAAACCGGGTGTTAAACGAGCTATTTTTTTATTGTCAAAAGGCCCTTCTAGTCTCAGTTTTTGGACTACAACAGAGAGTATCTCAGCCCTTGCGTCTTCATCTGGAACACTTAGAGCGATCTCACACTCAAATCGTCCACTTCTTCTCAAAGCAGGATCAAGAGCATCAGGTCTATTTGTAGCTCCAATGACGAGAACAAATCCAGTATTAGAATCAGGACCACTTTTACCGCCTTTTTGACCAGGTCCATCCATACAAGTCAATAATTGCGTTACTATCCGCTTCTCCATCTCCCTTTGCTGATTTTCTCTCTTTGATCCAATTGCATCAATCTCATCGATAAACACAATTGAAGGCGCAGTCTTATACGCATCAGAGAAGAGCTCTCTAATATTCTCTTCAGAAGCACCTGTAAACAAAATTTGCATATTGGATTAGTACAATCAATAATAAGAACAGAGAGGGAGCCAAAACCAAAGTGAACAAATGGATATGCAAATTCAATACCGGAAACACCAGAAACCACATCTGTGGCTGAGATCTTATAAAACGGAACACCAACTTCATTAGCAATGGCATTGGCCAACTTGGTCTTTCCACAACCAGGTGGTCCATGAAATAGAATCCCGCTTGGTGGCTTCACTCCAATCTTCTTAAACGGTTCAGGATTGAGAATAGGGAATAGAACATTCATCTCCAAATCATCCAAAATTTTCTTAATCCCACCAAAATCTTTAAAAGTAGGTCCTTTATTACCGTCCACTACCAAATCACCACCATTACCAGTAGTTCCACTCAGGGAAAGAGAGCCTTTAGCCTCCTTTCTCACCCCCATTGTAGCCAACTTGCTTCTACCTTTGTTGCTCACAGTCTCAACTTCGACATTGTTCTCCTCAGGCGCCCCAATTGGTTTCTTGGAGGAGCTGTTTAACTTAGCGTAGTTATCTCGTAGACTGTCATTAGTCAAATCAAACAGCGGACTAAGCTTCTCGCCATAAATACCGTCCTCGGAGGTAGAGACATCGCCACTGTCTTCCGACGGAGAAGAAGACGACGGAGAAGAAGACACTGAACGTTCCATGCTCCTCTTCCTAAGATGTGACTGCTCAGCTCTCTGCAACTTCTCCTCTTTCTCATCAACCCGTCTCTGTTTCTTTCTCTGAGCAGCAGAACCTTCCACATCGTCGCCATTGTTGTCATCTTCGTCGTCGTCTTTAACCCTCTTGTTGTTGTTTCTTACATTAAGGACTTGTCTGACATTGAGAAGAAGCACTTGTCGAGTCAACCTCGCAAAATTGCCGTATTTGGAACAGAGATCATCGACGATATCCTCCGCCGTAGTTAAATCTTTCCCGCATGAATCCATAACTTGACTCAGATATCTGCGATTGATTCCTCCGCCCATACCACCGCCTCCGCCGCCGCGACCTCTTCTCACCATCGTATTGAATTAGAGAGCTTAGAGTGGGGTTTTCAACAACGAAAGTCTGAATCTTCCAAACTTAGTTATACGAAAGGGTAAAACTTTCGAAGCGCCCACCACCACCGTCTGAACCGTAGACGGCTACTTAGAAAAAACCCTAATTAATTTCGTGAGTGAGAGAGAAACAGACCAAGGTTAAGACTTAAGAGGGTTTGTTGTATTAATTAATTTCTTTGGGGGTAATAATGAAATCTTTTGAGAATATTGGTGCGAATGGTAAATAAAACACCCAAAAAATATACATAACCGTTGATGGACCTTTGAGCGAAATAAAACAGAGTAACCCATAACAAGTTAACAACAACGAGCACAAAGGTCACAATGTCTTCTTGAATTACAACAAAAAGTGCAGATTCCGAGATTGAAAATGATATATTCCCGGAAATATTCATGTAACTTTCCGAGAATCCGAGAGAAAACCTCATCTCCTGAAGTAAAAATATCGCAGAGATATGACTTCAGTTGGAGGAGACTTTTCTTAATAATTTATACACGATCCTGCTTTCTGCCTTCTTCTTCTTCGGCAAAGCCATTCTAGAGGTTATTGGTTAAGCAGCAAGAATCCTATCACAGCCATCCAATCCAGTTCAACAAGCTCTCCTGAGAAGCCAACTACAAAAACCCATATGTACACGAGAAGAAATCAGAATCTCAAGTTCCAATGATTTTCAAAGGAAAATTGTTTTAAGCTGGATCTTACAGAGAGGAAATCAGGGGGAGTCCCCAAATCTGCATTCTCCAGATCTGAAATGGAGAAACCATCAAGCTCCCCAATAGTTCCGAGGCTAGGATTGGGGGGCAGAACCTGATTTTCCCAAATAGACGAAGCTTCAATGCTCTCATTGCATGTTAAGCTATCTTCACTGAGGTTTACAACATAATCCTCATCCATTCGAGCTTTTTTGGACCACATCTTCCCTAATGCAGCTTCTGGAATGCTGTCCAGTCCCTGGTTTACCAGATAATAAAAACACCGACTTTAGTCTCTAAAAAACGAAGTTGATGATCTTGTGGTTACCATTTTACCAACCTCCATAAATGGAGCAAACATCTTTGAATCATCAAAAGCTTCTTCATCTCCAGCAACACTTTCTACAGGTCTAGGAGGTGTAGGAGTATTCGTCTTTGGTGTTCTAGGGCCACCTCTACCCCCGGAATTCTCACCTTCATCCCCAAGCTTCTGCTGCTGATATGTGATCTTGGAAACAACATAGTCTCCTATCTCCTTTCCTTCTGTACCTAGATGGTACTGATGCAGAACCCAGTTTGATTTCACGGGCTTTGACCCCTTTCTAGCGCTCTTGTAGAGCACCATGATCTTCTTGCAACCGCTCTGGACTCCATTGAGAAATACAGGTTTGGTTCTGCCAGTCTTGTGCCAGCGAACTGGTTCATCGTTCACAAGAGTTGGTGTGATCTTTCGGCGTTTCCTCTGTCCTGTGCCATAAGCCTGCACCGTCTTGTGAAAGAAGAAGACACTTACTCCATCTTTGTTTGCACCTGAAATAGCAAAGCTCAAAAGATCACAGGAATCAATCGAAGAGCAACAGTTATATGAGCTTAAAGTAAAGGTCTTTATGGAGTAAAATTGCAAAAGAAGATGGTAGAATGTTGTAGTTTACCAGGAAGGTTTTGAGGGTGAGTGTAATTGATTCCAACATCTTCAGTGACAGGACGAATAAACTCTTCGATAAGCACGTGAGGTTGTGAGTCACCAAGCCCACATTTAGCTTCCAAAAATTCGACGATGTCCTCATCAGTTGGCTCAAACTTGACACCTTTAGGAAGACCAGGCCATGGAAGCAGTACCTGAGTCCAAATAAGAAGAAAGACAAGTGTGTAAGTGTGTAAGCGAAGTCTCTGGTTTGAGCAATGTGGTAGGAGAGGGAAGTGAGCCTGGGGACTGACATTGCTGTTGTCAATGCGGTAGGAGCAATTGGGGCATTGGATATGAGCACCGCAGTCTTGGATCTGAAAAGCTGAAGAAAGAGAAGCATTTTTCACTTTGGTTGCAATACCTCGACCATCGACAATCCAAGCCCTGTGTGACAAGAACAAAACGGATAAAGATGTGAAGAAAACAAATCGGTCATCTTCTTCAGAGTCAATTAGCAGAGAGACTCAAGCGGGTATTGTCAGAAACAGAGAGAAAGGTTTATATCTCACAAATCTCCTAGCCCCTATATAGATTACTTTAAAACTGAAAGCTATAGAGAGATGCAGACAATGCCTAACCAGACCCAAATTATATCTAAAAGTCTCAATCTTTGTAGCTAAAAACTCGTTCGTAATAGAAATTTCACATTTTGCTTGCCAGGAATCGTAACCCAGTTAATTAAAAAATTGGCCTTGTCTTGCGCGGAACAAACAGGTAACGAAATCGATTGGTAAAATCGATTCAGGGTTTTGGGTGAAATCAAATCTAACGAAAAATCTTGGGGGGTTTGGTTTTTATATACAGTATTAGGGTTCAAAGCTTACCTCGCCATGACTCCCAAAACAAAGAGATACAGAGAGAGAGAGAGAAGAGGAAGGCTTTGGAGCTTGTTCACTAGGCTAAGTAAAAATGGAGTGAACGCGTCAAGACCGAGAGAAGACTATGTGTGAGCGAGCGGGAAAGAAAGTAAAGCTAAACCCAGAGAGACTCGTACGTTCCGAACCTGAGCTTCGAGGAAAGCTTCTCAAGAACACAACTGACGAACCTCAGCTTCGGATAAGACTCGTCTTTAGTTGACCCACTAGAGATATTGGTTCGGATTCCGAAGCACTCTGGGAGCTTTGTTTATGGCTATTTTTGTAAATTTCTGTTATGTGGGGCCCAGCTAGCTTGCTCCCCAAGCCATATACAGTAAAAAAAACACATACTCACTTAGGCCTACACGCACTTACTTAATAAGTTTAGTTTATTTATTGATTTACCCGTAATTAAATGCGTGTTATCTAATGATTTTTCTTTAACAAAAATACTAACCCCAAAGTCGAGACAGGACAACTTACCGTTGGATTACGGAGACTGTATGCTATTTATTACCTACGTGAAATATACGTTGTAAAACCCGTTTTTATCTTTTATCCTTGTATGATTACTACTTGACAAAATCTAGAAAATAATGGTTAAGAAAACGCAAGAGAAGAGAAGACTAGTTTAACAGAGTTGTAAAGAAGACAATGGTGATATTATATATATTCTAATTTCACGAATCAAAGAAACCGATACATTGTTTGATGGTCAAAACACAGAGTCAACGTTACAAAATATGACCGTGACCTCTCCTCTCCTCTCTGTAAACAACAACAACAACACCAATCCAGACAGGATAAAAAAATCTCCAAGGTTCCAAGACAAGTCCTGAATCTTTAGAGACTTGTGTTCTGGCTAGTGTGTGTGTGATATAATGAGATCATAGGGCTTATTATTATTCTTGTTTTTTTTTTTTTTCTCTGTCTTCACTAAGTAAGCAAAAAAAAAAGAAATCCCATAAGGATCAGTTATCTCCGTAAAGAACCTTGCGTGGATCAAGCTGTCCGCTGCAGTAACTGGATGAGACGATAGACAGTTCTTGTCTCCCTTTCCACTCTTCACGAGGCTTTAACAATACCTGCGGCTCGATCGCTCCAGAATCTACACAAAGCATTGTTTTGTAATCTTCATCTCCCATATCAGCTATGGTCTTTG
This sequence comes from Camelina sativa, assembly GCF_030686135.1. Lineage (NCBI taxonomy): Eukaryota > Viridiplantae > Streptophyta > Magnoliopsida > Brassicales > Brassicaceae > Camelina > Camelina sativa. Next base: position 199,873 of record NC_141894.1, read on the forward strand.
CCTTCTTGTCCCAAGGGTTCCACACAACTGCTCGTTTCCAACTCCATCCGTTAGAAGACGAAACCAATAACACTCCAAAAAAAGGTATGAAGATCAAAAATGCTATAGTTTACCTGCATTGGGCATGCCTTCCTTTCGCAACTCGATTGTCCTCTTTCGTTCATGATCTATGACCGCAATCTTTGTTGGTGTGTTCAAGTACACTCTATCGACCTGTGCACAGCAATGACTCTATATCAATCTTGCTGGTCTTTTTTTCCTCTTTGAATTTAAGTAGAGAAGACAATAGCTGACATCACTCACCTCGCCGTCAAAGGTAATCGCGTCTGCTTGCTCCGTGAATCTTTCTTTGTTCATCAAGTTGTCTAGATAATCCAGTGTCTCCAAACCCTCAACTCGTACTTCACTGAAAATTCGATACCCCCACATGAATTATCACTCAGAAAAAGAAACCAGTATTAAGTAGAGGAAATCAGATGCATACCTTATGTCAGATACATATAAGTAGTTTCGCAGTGTAAACATAAAGGAGAATGCCTTTGAGTCAATGTTCCTCACACGAGGGATCAAAGTAAGCTTCCCAGGGCTGATAGTGATGCGAATACGGAGTTCAAAACTGCACCAATAGCGCCGAGGAAGTATGAAGTTAGACGAAGAGGAAGCAAAAACAAAACATCCAGATCAAAGATCAGAGTATAAGTTAAAACAGACCTGTGAGGCCAGGTCTTCAGGTCATCTTCTGTGGACTTCAATATCAGATCAACTGATGATTGTTTGTTAGCAGGAGAGAGAGGCGAAGGATCTTCATCATATGACCACAATCTGTTCCGGACAAATCCATGTCGCTCAAGTCCACCAAAGTTTCCAAACTGCAAACATGAATCAGTATGCTTGATGGCAGTAACGAAACACACAAAAAAAGATGATTCAACAATCTTAAAAATACAGGAGGTGCCAAACCTGTGGAAAGCAAACAGGTATTCCTCCTCTGATCGCCTTGGGTGGCTTATATTGAGCCTAAATGAGACACACCAAATACTAGTTAAAACATTGTTGCTTCACTCTTCAATGGGCAGTGATTTTGTCTATTTATATATATATATATATATATATATATATATATATATTCAAGCTATAGATGAAGTAACATCTTTATCAACAAATCAAAGTTACAGAAAACGAGAAGTGATGAAGCAATAGTTCGGAACTGAGGCCACAGATCTTAACGCCTATGTGGGTTTGAAGTTAAATCAGTGACTACATCAGAGCTGCTTACGATCTAAATCTAAAGACTAATAATTTGAGTACAGTTTACCTTGCTGCTCATATAAAGAAGTTCTTCCCTCCTTTCATTTTTCCAAGAAATGACTTGTCCTCCAAATAGAAGCACCTGAAAGATATTATAATCGGAGAACATGTAAACTCTACAACCCCTCACAAAGCAAACATGAAAAAAACCAATGAAGGCTTGCAGAAAAGTTGAAAAACAAGTTTCAAGTTTCATTTCATACTCCCTGAAGATAAACATCTCCTTCAAACAAGGTAAATAAGGCTCAATTCACTAACTACTGAAATTAAAGAGCCTCAAACAATAGGAGGAAGGAAATGAAAAGCAAACCTCAGCAGTTGAACCGCGAGGCTCAGTCAAAATAATCCGGGACGAATCATCGCTATCGTTGCCTAAATTCAAAGGCATCTCTTTTATGGTCTCAACCTCACTCGAAGAGTCGATTCGTGTTCTGAAATCGATGATGATCTCCTTCACTCTTAGCTACAAGGCTACAACCAAAAACCCAGATGCAAATCTATCAACTTTATAAACAACACCCCCCCAACCGTTTACCAAACAAACAAAAAAAAATATGGGGAATATACGGACAAATCAATAGTAATACTTAAGAATAATAATCAAAAAGATAAAAACCGGAATCAATTCCGGAAAAAGGGGAAATCAAGAAATAATAAAGAAATCGAAGAGAATCGAACAAAACCAAAAGGGAAAAGATTCAAGCTTACGTCGTCTAATCGAATTTTGGAAAAAAATGCGACGTAATCAAACCAAGCGACTCCGCGATCGGCTTCTGATCCGAACAACTTCCACCGAACTCTACGCGTTTCTTCACAAATCAATCAATCAAATCCGAGACGACTCTATATATATACACTAAGCGACACACAACGTGACGATAATAACAAGAAAAAAGTAGCACAAATGTGTAGACCACAGAGATAAAAGAGAGATCAAGAGGACAGAGATAGAGATTGAGATCAAAGAGAGTACAAAATGCGGACCTTGAAGTTCTCTTGAATAAGGCTTTGATTCTCTTCGAAGTTCTGGGTTATTATATGATGATGAGTCAGAGAAGAAAGAAGCGAGAGAGCTTGAAGAAGAAGACGAACAAGGAGCCCTTTTGTGCGTATTTGTAGCTGTTTCCAATTCTCTCTATAACTGTATACTGCCACGTGTTCCCCTTTTTCCCATTTCTTTCCTTAATTAATTAACAAATCTTTATTTATCGTTCTTTAATTGTTATGTTTATCCATGGTTTGTATTTAAATATCCCATTGCATACAAACAACAAACACTGACTGATTAATTATAAAAAAAAAAATTAACGTCGACCAATCAAAAAGCTACACAAATATAACACAGAGACAGAGTAGTGTGGCCCGACTGATATAGCCCAGGCCCAAACTATCATGTACACAAAACGCAGTCGTCGCATTGGCGCTTCATGCTTGAAGAGTTTCAACTCTCTCTCCCTCGCAAAAGTTAGTCACTACGAGAAGGAAATGTGAATTGCTCAAGCAATGTAGAAGCGACAAGATCGATTGACTCAGAAGGAGGTTTTTAATTTGGGATATTTTTTTAATTCCAGGGGAGATAGATCGGATGGGTTTTTACCGGAAGTTCTCTTCTTCCGTGGATGCACGCCAAGTGTTCGGCGAAATGTCGAAGAGAAGCTTATACCAGTGGAATACTCTTCTTAAGAGTTTATCCAGAGATAAACAATGGGAAGATGTCCTCTGTCACTTTGTTCAAATGTTCCGCGATGAAGAAAAGCCTGATAATTTCACTCTTCCAGTTGCTCTCAAGGCCTGCGGTGAGTTGCGGGATGTTAAGTATGGGGAAATGATTCATGGGTTTGTGAACAAGGATCCCAATTTTGTCTCTGACCTTTATGTTGGATCTTCTCTGATTTATATGTATGTTAAATGTGGGAGAATGACCGAAGCTTTGAAGGTGTTCGATGAGTTGGAGAAGCCTGATTTAGTGACTTGGTCTTCTATGGTTTCTGGTTTTGAGAAAAACGGGTCTCCCTTTCAGGCCGTTGAGTTTTTCAGGAGAATGGCTATGGCTTCTGATATTACTCCTGATCGGGTGACTTTAGTCACACTAATCTCTGCATGTACAAAGCTATCGAATTCAAGGCTTGGGAGATGTGTGCATGGTTTTGCGCTGAGGCGTGGGTATTCAAAGGATCTGTCTTTAGTAAATTCGCTATTGAACTGTTATGCGAAGTCGAATGCTTTCAAAGAAGCGGTTAATTTGTTCAAGACGATGGCAGAGAAAGACGTTATATCTTGGAGCACAGTGATTGCTTGCTACGTTCTAAATGGATCTGCCGCTGAAGCATTGTGTGTCTTCAATGAGATGATGGATCACGGAACAGAACCTAATGTAGCTACTTTGCTCTGTGTTTTACAAGCTTGTGCAGCTGCTCATGATTTAGAGCAAGGTAGGAAGACTCATGAATTAGCCATTAGGAAAGGTTTAGAGACAGATGTGAAAGTCTCCACTGCTCTAGTCGATATGTATATGAAGTGTTTCTCCCCCGACGAAGCTTATTCTGTTTTCTCCATGATTCCAAGGAAAGATGTGGTCTCTTGGGTTGCTTTGATAAGTGGCTTTACATTAAATGGAATGGCTCACAGATCAATTGAGGAGTTTTCCATGATGCTGCTGGCAAATAATACCAGGCCTGACGCTATTCTTATGGTCAAGATTCTCGGGTCATGTTCGGAGTTGGGTTTTCTCGAACAAGCTGAATGCTTTCATAGTTATGTGATTAAATATGGATTTGACAGTAACTCATTCATCGGAGCGTCTCTTGTCGAGCTTTACTCGAGATGTGGCAGTCTAGGCAATGCTTCTAAAGTATTCAACGAGATTACTTTAAAGGACACTGTGGTTTGGACCTCTTTGATCACTGGTTATGGAATTCATGGGAAGGGCTTTAAAGCGCTGGAGACATTTAGTCACATGGTCAACAGCTCAGAAGTTGAGCCTAACAAAGTGACATTTCTCTCAGTCTTATCTGCTTGTAGTCACGCAGGTTTGATACACGAGGGGTTGAGCATATTTGAGTTGATGGTGAATAAATATAGATTTGTTCCTAACTTAGAACACTATGCTGTATTGGTTGATCTTCTTGGTCGTGTAGGAGAACTAGATACTGCCATTGAAATCACAAAGCGCATGCCTTTTTCACCAACACCTCAAATCTTGGGTACTCTTTTAGGCGCGTGTAGAATTCATCAGAATAATGAGATGGCAGAAATTGTAGCAAAAAAGCTTTTTGAATTGGAATCTAATCATGCTGGTTATTACATGTTAATGTCGAATCTGTATGGGGTTAAGGGAGAGTGGGAGAATGTGGAAAAGTTGAGAAATACAGTGAAGCAGAGAGGAATTAAGAAAGGTCTGGCAGAGAGTTTGATTGAGATAACAAGAAAGGTACATAGATTTGTGGCGGATGATGATTTGCATCCCGAGAAAGAGCCGGTTTATGGATTGCTCAAAGAGCTGGATTTGCATATGAAAGCAGACTTGGAATATTCTGTGTACTTCGAATATGAGGGAGACAGCTTGTGATTCAGTGTATGCATAAGCTTGAAGCCAAGATCTCTGTCTTTCTCGGCAACGATACATGATCTTGAATTCATCACAGGTATGTACTGAGTTTTGCAGATCAGAGTTTCTGCATATTCTATTCAATAATCTCAATCTTTTGACTGTTTGCTTTTGAAACCATACCTGACCAGAGGAATCCCTTTTATAGGAGAAAAACTCAAGATTTTTTTAGCAAGGCCGTATGCTTTTTTAGTCAATTCAGAAGATTTTGATGACAAGATTCATAGAGGAGAGTACTCTGATTATAAGGGTAGAGCAGACTTTTTATGTAGAATGGCTCCACCCCCTGACACTAATGTAGTCATCTTTGTCCATCTCATTGATATCATCGGATTCGCAATGAGAGTTTAGTTAAATAAAAGAGGAAACGAAACTTGTTACTCATGCAAGCTTCTCAGGTGCCACGTCACTCTGTTACGTGTCATGTCTACACACCATCTAGCTCCAAAACCGATCTCAATTCTCAAGCCTTAAAGGCTGAAGCAATCGATTAAGTTAACACTCTCTTCTTTTCCGAAGCTCTCTAGTTAAGTTTGAACTTGGAGGATCAATGGCAGACGTTCGCACACATTCACACCAGCTTCAAGTGCACCCTCAACGCCAGCACGAAGGAGGCATCAAAGTTCTTTATCCTCAGAGTGGCCCTTCTTCAACTCAGGTTCGTTTTACATTCCTCCCAGTCTCAGCTATGCATATATGTATATGGTTTTCACGTGACGCACGTGCATGCAGGTGCTAGCCGTATTTGCGGGTGTACCTGTTGGAGGAACGCTGCTGACTATAGCTGGTTTGACATTAGCCGGTTCGGTTATTGGACTAATGCTAGCATTCCCATTGTTTCTCATCTTCAGCCCAGTAATCGTACCAGCAGCCTTTGTGATCGGTCTAGCTATGACCGGATTCTTGGCGTCAGGGGCCATAGGTCTCACTGGACTATCATCCATGTCGTGGGTACTCAACTACGTCCGCCGGGCAGGAGAGCACATTCCGGAGGAGCTTGAGGAAGCAAAGCAGCGTTTGGCTGGCATGGCTGAGTACGTGGGACAGAGGACTAAAGATGCTGGACAAACCATAGAAGACAAAGCTCATGATGTCCGAGAGACCAAGACTTTTGATGTTCGAGACACCACCAAGGGTAATGTCCGAGACACCACCAAGACTCACGAGGTTCGAGTGGCGTCTACATAAAGCGTGTGTTTTGGTGAATAAAAGGATCGACTGTGAGTTCTTGATGTTTGTGTGTTTGTATTTGCTTGTACGCTTCTTTTGAGTTTAGTTTTTTTCTTTTCTTCCTGTAACAATAATGTCGGAGACGTTTTGCTTCTATAGTTTCAATCAGTTCTTTGTTTATTGATGCGTACTGCTCGGTACTAGATTTGATTTGGTAGCTTATTTTTTTTACAAATGGTCAGAAAAAAGAAAAACGAAAACATCAGATGAAGCTTTTTAAACTTCAAAGACAGAGCAACGGACATTCTCTGCATCAAACTGAAATCATATGAAGTCGCAATGGTTTAGAAGCTCTTAGATATTTTGGTTGGTCACTAAGGTGATCCTAAAATCGATAATTGATATATAGTTCTGTACAGAATCAACTAAACCGATGGCTACCGACCACCAGACCAGCCTCCAGGTGGAGCTGCTCCTTCGTTCATCAACTTATCTAGAACTACGTTGAGGTCCACAGCTTGGCCGTTCTCAGTCAGTTTTCTCACAGTTGCTCTGACTTGGTCCCTTGGAAATCCCATGGTTGTCACTCTGTCGATTACATCATCGATTGGGACTCTGCTTTCTGATCTCGGGGAACTAGAACCGCCACCGCTGCTGACGGCTGAAGCCATTGGCAAAGCGTGTGGCAAGGGACGTGAATTTGGGAGCTGTGGGTAACCAGTGCCACTGCTACTTATGTGTGGCGGTTTAGCTGATGCCACTGGTGAACCAGTGTATGCGTAAGGTTCAGACGAGTAACCGGAAGGAAAACCTGAATTAGATCTACCATCTGCTCCATCGTACATTGATGGTCGTGGTTTAGGAGGGTTGTAGAACTGCTGAGAAGGGGCAGAACCAGCAGGTGGCAGCTGAAGAGGAGGGTTTGGCGGGTAAGACTGCATATGGTATGGTGGTTGTTCGTCGAGTTTGTAGCCAAGTGATGGTGGTGGCTGTTGCTGAGCCGGTGACTGGTAAGGTGGTTGATGAGGCATTGGGGTTTGAGGAGCTTGGTAAGGAGAAAACTGGTTTGGCGGAGGGCAAGATGGCGCTTGTTGAGGAGAAAACTGGGTAGGTAGCTGAGCTAGTAGTTGCGAGGAAGGTGGCTGGGAAGGAGAAGCAGCGGAAGATGGTGGCTGTGGGAAAGAAGTAAGAGGAGGAACTGGTGCAGGCGAGTGAGCATTGGGATCATAACCATGTAAAGAGTGTGTTTTGGTGTGCTGGTCAACTTTGGATACGTGATGCTTTGAAAGCTGAGGCTGAGCTTGGAGGATATCCTGTTTATCCTTCAATAGTTGCACATCACTCTGCACCTGCACGCAATTCACATAAAGAAGTACCAAAGCATCAACAAAAACGTAACATAAGCTCAGACTCGAAAAATATGGTCTGAATAGAAAAAGATGAATAAGTAGCCAGAGGAAAGGCTCACTTAAATGTATGTAGTTACAATACAAGAAGAAAGCGCAAGGATTCTATACCAATTCCATCATCAGATAATGTAAAATCTAAATTCTAGATATGATGAGAGAATCTGAATGTTCTAATTTCAGATGGATATAATGGTAAAAAAGAGTTACCTCTAAAAGGATAGTTGTAAGCTGTGTGAATTTGGCATCAGTGGTGTTATCAACAGAAACTTTGAGATCATCCACAAGGTTTTGGAGATTAAGGGTTCTGGTCTCAAGCTGTGTAAGACGTGAACAGACAGATTCCATAACATGAAGCAAGGTATCAACATGCTTCTTCACAGTGGTATCAATCTCAGATAAAATGGTGGTGGTGTTAGACACATAGTGAGCCTTGTCGTCAGGAACCAACTTCGAAGGTTCAATAGAGTCGAGAGATCCAAAACCCTAAGCCCACAGAGCATAAACAAAAGAAAACAATGAATATTACAATGCAAAAGCTTAAAAAAAAAAAAAAAAAAAAAAAAAAAAAGCAATTAGACAAGGCAATTTGAAATTGATCATGAGAAGTATTGTATTGTGTACCTTGGAAGACCAATTAACCCTAGGCTCAGTAGAAGAAGAAGTAGTCGTAGATCCGAGGAGATCTGACGGCGAGTGAGACAATGGAGCGGCGGAGGTAGAGCGAATGGGCTGGAAATCATAGCTAGGAACGATCTCTTCTTTCTTGTTGTGGATATGATCATTCACGAGAAAGTTGAAATCAGTGGAAGGTGGAGAGGAGGAAAGATCCATTATCTGTTTATCCATAAACTGACTACTTCTACTACTCATCGGAAACCTTTTCTCTCGGATTAGCTCTCTGACTCTACTACTACAGGGATTCTCTTTTTTTTTTTTTTTTTTTTATGTTACAAAAATTGACCAGCTTCCTTCCTCTAGCGCTGTTGTATACTGAGAGTTCTGTATAAAACAAACACATCATAGTGTCAACATAACCTCTGTTCCGGCCTAGAAGGTTCTGGTCTTCTGGATCCTCTCTGTCTCTCTGTGGCTACCAGAGTTTTATGGGCCGATTTGTGTTTCCTCCACCTAAATAAAAGCCCAATTTATTTATTATTGTAAACCTTTGATAATTCTCTACAGTGCTGCATTTTTATATATATATATATATATATTTATATATATCAAAAAGGTCAAGACACCAAATAAAAAATATCAATGTTTATAATTTCCTAATCAAAGCAATGGGATGGGGACTCATGGGACCATGGTATTGTTTACGAAAATAACACGGCAGACCAAAAAAATAAAGAGTGGACTCTAGAATTGATTGGCATTTGGCATCTGGCATCTGGCATCACACCACTCAGGTCAGGTGCATACGATACAACATCCACATGTTCTACTACTAATATTGTCCATTACATTTTCCCCCCTGACCTTTCTTCTTCTATATACAATCAAACCCTATTAATTTGTGGTCTGTAAATTTTCCCTGTTCGTACGTAAAACTTTTAATGAAAAATGTTAATGTACTCCAAGATAACCACTGCCAGCCCTGCCGTTTGTAAAAAAATGAAGGACAAAAATATGTCAAAATAATTTCAAAAAACAATACAATTATCTATCCAACTAGCCAATGTTTAAATAGAAAATCTTGAATTGTACACCTGGACAAAAAAAATGTCGGCATACAAGTTTTTAATCAAACAGAGTACAACGAGAGAGCACTCTTGTGAAACAATAATAATTAGTTTGCATCGTATCATATCCAAAAACAAAACAAACTTGTTTCTTCTTCTTTTATGAAAATGAGGCGACAGAGTAGTTTCATTCGTTAAACATTCTCTTACCAAATTAGAAGAAAGAAGAAGGAACAGAAAGTTAGGAATTGTCTATGTAACTTGTCAAAACCCAACAAATGTCTTAGGATTTATTATGTAGATCTTGGAGTATCTCATATACACAATCAAAGGAACATTAATTATGTTTCCTCTTACATTTGTTAACCCAAATCCGAGACTTCCATATCCATTGTTCATTGCCAAATCGATTCCTGAACCAGCGTTGAGCAGGAGAAGCAGAGCTTTCTCATCTTCTCGCTCTTATCCTTGGAGACCGAACCTTAGATTGAATGGCTTCAAGCTCAAGTCAGCCACAGCTCCCGAGAACGTGGAAGGAGGAGATTCGAAATCCGAAAGTTTGGTCAAAGGGTTGAAGTTAGGAGGCATGTTCGGAGTTTGGTACCTTCTCAATATCTACTACAACATCTTCAACAAACAGGTTCCTTCTTTGCTTCGTTATATACATACCGAGAATATCTCAGGAACCTATTCATACAAGTATTGGAACTCGTTCATCCCAGGTACTTAGGGTTTATCCATATCCAGCGACTGTAACAGCTTTTCAATTAGGGTGTGGAACCTTGATGATTGCAATAATGTGGCTCCTTAAACTCCATCCACCCCCTAAATTTGCTCCTTCTCAGGTAATTCAGTATTGATTCCGTCAAACCCTAAAAAAACAGGGAGATTTCAACTCTAAGTAACACCTCTGATCTTCAGTTTACGGCGATCGTACAACTAGCAGCAGCTCACACGTTAGGAAACTTGCTAACAAACGTGAGTTTGGGACGAGTAAACGTCTCTTTCACACATACAATCAAAGCAATGGAGCCTTTCTTCACCGTCTTGTTCTCTGTTCTCTTGCTCGGTGAGGTATGCCAAACAGAGACTCACTCGTCTTAAGACTTAACATATCTAAAACAGGGTTTTGATTTGATTCCTATTTCATCCAGAAATAACCTTATAACTATACAAGCCAGTTATACTTTCAAACATATTCTTGAAGTTTTTTGATTTTGATGACAGTGGCCAAGTTTGTGGGTTGTTTGCTCGCTGTTGCCAATTGTCGCTGGAGTCTCTTTAGCATCTTTTACTGAAGCTTCTTTCAATTGGTATGAACAACAATCAATAATCAACAGAAAGGAAAAATTAATCTTGTTGATGACTCTTTTTATTGACTTGATTGGATGTTTTTTTAGGATTGGTTTCTGCAGTGCGATGGCGTCTAATGTAACAAACCAATCACGGAATGTTCTCAGTAAAAAATTCATGGTTGGAAAGGTAAAAAAGAAGGATCCGAATACGTGTTATATGTCCTCTCAAGAATGCTAGTAATCGACATGTGTGGTTCTATTGAAACAGGAAGCGTTGGACAACATCAACCTTTTCTCTGTAATAACCATTATCTCCTTTATCTTACTGGTCCCTGCAGCAATCATGATGGATGGGTTTAAGCTTACTCCTTCGGAGTTACAAATAGCTGTAAGTAAACAGATATATCTAATAGGTCTCCAAAAGAAGAAGTTATGAGATATATGTTTGTGATTGTTTGCTTGACAGACAAGCCAGGGAATGTCCGTGAAAGAGTTATGCATCATGTCTCTTCTTGCTGGGGTTTGCTTGCATAGCTACCAACAGGTTGGTCCGCATATTTGGGTTTCATAAAATTGTACTGATCAGTTAAGGTTCTGTGTTAAGTCGTCAGTTAGTGTATGGTTTCTAATAAAGTATTATACTGTGTCTCAGAATAATAATCCGGATTTTGATTAGGTATCGTATATGATACTGGAGATGGTGTCTCCGGTCACACACTCGGTGGGGAACTGCGTGAAGCGTGTGGTGGTTATAACATCATCCATTATTTTCTTCCAAACTCCAGTTTCACCTCTTAATTCTATAGGTAACACTGACAGAACAAACAAAATATAGACGACTATATATATACGTTGTAATAATAGGATTGGTACAAGATCATTTTGTTGAAGGAAGAAGTTTTTTTCTTTTCCTTTTCAATAAACTCTTGAACAGGTACGGCGACTGCACTAGCTGGAGTATATTTGTACAGCAGAGCCAGAAGAGTCAAAGTAAAACCAAATCCAAATCCAAAAACTTGCTGAATTTGTCTGTATATATGTTAAAAATTTGTAGAAGCTCTTTTAGTTTGTTATCAGTGTGAGAAGCCTTTTTTTTTTTTTTTTTTTGGTTCAATCAATTATTATGTCAGTTTACACTCAATGAGTTTGTTATTATATGTCACTAATCCATTAAAGAAGAAACAAAACAATACTTGGGAGTTGGAAAATTGTATTTCCCTTCTGATGAGTCAACAATGGGCTTGGAAGAAAAGTGAATAGCCCACAGAAGGCCCAAAAGAGAAGGAGGCGGCTCGTTTAGGTAGGTAAAGGTATTCAGATATTTTTGTTGAGAGACGGTAAAAGTATAAACCTAATAAACGGGACGGCATAAATAAAAAGGGGAACACACGTCTTCTCTCCATCTGGTCTTTTTTGGTTTCTCTCTCTTCTGCTCTACGCTTCTTCTCCCTTCTTGTGGCGTAGATTTTTAGAGAGAGAAATTTATATTCAAGGTCGAGAAAAAAAAAAAAAAAGGAATCTCATATCTCGACTTTGGAAGATTTGACCCGACCCGACCCGACCAAGTATAAATCTAATCTGCTGGTTGGTTCGTTTTCCAGAGACCGCTCCTCTTCATCGGCAACACTTGAAACCATCATCATCAGGTACTAGCGCGTTTTATGCTCCTGTAGAAAAAATTCCTCGGTGATTTCCTCGAATTTGGTATTTGAGATTTCACTTGTATTGGTCGTGTTTCTATTTCTGATGTCTGATGATCCGAATCCGCTTGATTTTATATTATTATTACGTGTTAGGGTTTCTTCGATTTAGTAAAATCCAGATCTGTGCTCGAATCTATTTGGATGCTTTATAATTTTGGTTTAATTAACTTGAAATTGAAGATAATCACGAATTTTGCTTTAGTATAATTAGTTTGTATAGATAGACCTCTTGTGTTACTTTTGGCTGCTTTTTGATGAGGTTTAGTAGTAACTTTTTTTATTGAATCTCTTAAATTGTAGAAACCTCTTTTTGTGTTTGGGGTGTTGTTGCAATGGCTGCTACCGCTAATGCTCCTTCTTCTGTCCGTTATGCACCTGAGGATCATTCTCTTCCTAAGCCTTGGAAAGGCCTTGTCGATGATGCCAGTGGCTTCTTGTACTATTGGAATCCTGAGACCAATGTTACTCAGTACGAGAGACCTGCTCCCAAGCTTCCTCCCGTCTCTGTTAGCTCTTCCGTTCAGGTTCACCCTACTCCTAACGGTGCCTCCTATGCTCCTCCTCGCAAGGCTGATGATAAGTATTCTAGACCCTCTGAACATGGCCCTAAGATTGACTCTTCCTCCAGGTTTACTGAGGTACTCATCACTTGTCTCCCCTTTATACCTGTTCTATTTTCTATTCTGCTATTGGTACCTCTTGGTCGGTTGCTCATTTAAAATTTTCTCGATTTCCTCAAGGGTGGCAGGAGTGGACCGCCTTATTCGAATGGAGCTGCTAACGGAGTTGCGAATCCTGCATATGGTGCACCATCTGCCAGAGGTCCTTCTCCTTCATCAGCTCCAAGAAGTGAACTTTCCCCTGAGGCCTACTCCCGCCGTCATGAGATTACTGTCAGTGTAAGTATCTAAAATCTTCGTTGAACCACAGTCGGTTTCTTTATGTAATAATTTTTAGTGTGTTCCTCTTTACCAAGTTGCCTATTTGGCTTTCACCTGTTTAATTTCTGTAAAACCTTTTTATTTCCTCTAGTTACTGATATCTCTTTTCCTCTGTCTTCAGGGGGGCCAAGTACCACCACCTATAATGTCCTTTGAAGCTACTGGATTCCCTCCTGATCTTCTGCGGGAGGTATGATTTAATTTGTCATAGTAAATTGAAAAGAATTAAGAAACCCTCAAACCTTTGTTTCCGTTCAATAAGCTGAATCTTTGTTGGGTTTTATGCTGGGGTCTGATTTATGAACCTAGTTTGGTTTTCCTAATAGTAGCCTTATTTTGTCACCAAGCTTAGATCGACTTAGGTTTAACATTTAGAGTCAAAGTTTTATGCCATATGCACCCTTTTCTTTTTCTTTTTTTTCCCAGGTGCGATGTTTGCTCCTGGGGGGGAGCTAATGTCGTACACTGTGCCACTTCTTTGAGGTCCTTGCAAATTATTTGGAGTGCCCTATATGGTGGGCCAAATTTTTTGGAAAGGGCTTCCCAAATCATCCAAGCTCGTGGCAGGGCCTGTTAATGGTGTGATGATTCATTTCACCACCGGGTCCAGACAGAAGAAGAGGCGTCCTCCTGCTGCAGGTTTCATCAGTAATCTTTTGCCGCCTGCAAATGGGGGATGGTGCTTCTTCTGACATGAGCCACCACTCCCTAAGCCCAAAATAACCTTGGTGTTCCTCTTCTCATAGGACAGCCTCGTTTTCTGCTTTCTTAGGTACTCAGTGCAGGTTTCTCTGCTCCAACTCCAATTCAAGCTCAGTCATGGCCAATTGCTATTCAAGGTAGGGACATTGTAGCCATTGCTAAAACTGGCTCAGGAAAAACTTTGGGTTACTTGATTCCTGGGTTTTTGCATCTTCAACGCATCCGAAATGATTCGCGCGCGGGCCCAACAATCTTGGTATTGTCTCCAACGAGGGAGCTGGCCACACAAATCCAAGAAGAAGCTGTTAAATTTGGGAGGTCATCAAGAATTTCGTGTACCGTAAGTAGAAGTTTCTGAACTTGTAAACTTTTGACTTGCTTCTTGTGTAGCATCTGTCTAATGGATTATAAATGTCTGGTCTTGTTATCTCTGTTTCAGTGTTTGTATGGTGGTGCGCCAAAGGGACCTCAGCTGAGGGATTTAGATAGAGGAGCAGATATCGTGGTTGCAACTCCTGGGAGATTGAATGATATCCTTGAAATGAGGAGAATTAGTCTGCGTCAAATATCTTACCTTGTGCTAGATGAGGCAGATAGGATGTTGGACATGGGTTTTGAACCACAGATAAGGAAGATTGTGAAAGAAATTCCCACTAAGCGTCAAACCCTTATGTACACAGCTACGTGGCCAAAGGGAGTTAGGAAAATTGCAGCTGACTTGCTTGTTAACCCTGCTCAAGTCAACATTGGCAACGTTGACGAGCTTGTGGCTAACAAGTCAATCACACAGGTTTGACTTGATCTCTGATTCTATTGATTCTGCTGACCGTTTCAGGAAAATCAATCTGATTGTTGTGCTTTTTTGGACGCAGCATATTGAAGTGGTAACACCAATGGAGAAACAGAGGAGATTAGAGCAGATCTTGCGGTCTCAGGAACCAGGCTCAAAGGTGATAATATTCTGCTCGACCAAAAGGATGTGTGATCAACTAACACGCAATATAACCCGCCAATTTGGAGCTGCTGCTATACATGGAGACAAGTCCCAGCCTGAGAGAGACCATGTTCTTAATCAATTCCGCAGTGGCAGGACTCCAGTTCTTGTTGCAACCGATGTTGCTGCTCGTGGACTGGACGTTAAGGACATCAGGTATTCAATATAATCCAAATCGCAATCCTTAAAAAACGAATCATGAAATTGTTACTTGATGATTATGTTAGTTTTAACACAATCTGAGATCACAGGGCGGTCGTAAACTATGATTTTCCCAATGGAGTGGAAGACTATGTTCATAGGATCGGAAGAACAGGAAGAGCTGGAGCGACTGGTCATGCATTCACATTCTTTGGTGATCAGGATTCAAAACATGCTTCAGATCTGATCAAGATCTTGGAAGGAGCAAACCAGCAAGTTCCCCAACAGATCCGTGAAATGGCTACACGTGGTGGTGGTGGAATGAATAAGTACAGTCGCTGGGGTCCTCCTTCTGGAGGCCGTGGTCGTGGTGGCGACTCTGGTTATGGCGGCAGAGGTGGCGACTCTGGTTATGGTGGCAGAGGTGGCTTTGCTTCGCGTGACAGGTAAATTAACATATCGGCCTCTTCTTTTAAAATATTGTGTTGGATGTTATTGAAATTATGTTTGTGACTTAAGATTGTATAAATTTTTGATGGGAAGCAGAAGCAGCAACGGATGGGGAAGGGAGCGTGAAAGGAGCCGTAGCCCTGAGAGATTCAACAGAGCTCCACCACCGTCTTCCACCGGATCGCCTCCTCGCAGCTTCCACGAGTCCATGATGAAACACAGATGAAAAGGTAGCCTGATAAAGCGCGTGATAGAAGAATGTGTTATTGGAGATATCCCTTATTCCTTTGACAATATATAATATTTTTTGGCCGGTGAAGAATTTAGAAAAAGAAAAAAAAAAAAAACATCTGTTTACTCAAACTACAATTGATATCTTATTGTTTGTATTTCATCTGTTTACTCAAACTCTCAGAGATTGGTAAGAATTGTTTTATTCGATACGAGTAACCTTTACCTTATTTATCTTATGGGACTCGATCTCTACGCTGCTTTGGCATTTAAATAACAACAAAACAGTGATGTTTGAGATCTCGGTTTAGTATGGTTTGATTTGGTTTAGTCTCCAAACTGAATCGAACTATCTTCGTTGCTTTCATAGTTCCAAATTAGTGATGAGAACTTCAAATTCGTCATCTCCCCATTTGTGCTGACGGAATAACCTGTCAGCACTCTATAGTCATAAACCGAACCAAACCCAAAAAAATAACTATCTAATGCAAAGCATAACAAATCTATGTATTCATCATTTTCAAAAGTGACGTTTAATAATTGTTCTAGTTAGTTTTTTGGACAAAAGAAAAAACTTTGGAAAAAGAAGTTTGGTGAGTCTAAGGCTTAGAGGAGAAGTGTGTGTCTTGTGTACTTTGATGATAATATAATTGATGACAGCCTATTAGTCTCCAAATAGACTCTCTAGTTTTTTTGTGGTTACAAATTAGTTTTCCTTTTACAACTAAACGAATCATGAACTCCTAAAATCTAAAATCAAAAGCTCACTACATACATATATCATATATGTTCACACATGGTTTATTTTCCACTATCAATAATATTAATAATCATTGGTCATTACGAGATAACCCTTTTATCCTGAATATATAAATCAATCATCAACCAAAATAAATCCTAATATTGTAAAATAATTGTATATATATGGAATAATAGTTCAAGGATTTTTGTCTTTCGAATTATATTGGAAAAAAACGACTACTATACAGTTTTAAATTAACTTTAATACAGCTTAATTTATTGTATAATAATACACGCAAAGTATTTGGTTATATTGCTGCTTACTACTATCTTACAATAATTTAATTGAAATTGTAAGATGATGACACATCATTTAAAATATCAGCCACAAAACACACTTACTAAATCTGGCATATGAATTACACCGAACCTTCTCAATTAATTGCCCCAAAGCAAACGCTATCACAACTTTCATTTTGTTTTCTCTCTCTACTATTGATTTTCTTTGTATAATCGAAATATAAATTCGAAATCATACATAATTATAATTAAAATAATGCGTTTTTGAAAGTGTAGTTTAGAATAGATGGGGTAAAACATAGCAAGTATGAAAAATATATATAAATTTCAGTTTCAAAACGAAAAGAATATCATTGATTTTGTTTACTAAATAAAAGTATTGGCTAGTATATATATTAGTGATTAGAGGGTTAGGAAGAAGTCGTTATTTACATAAACGATCAGTGTAATGTTTCTGTCAACCTTTGCTTTGATTTAATATTTCGTACTTTCTTTCTTCTCACTGTTTACAATTTGTGTGGTCGTCAAGTACTCATTTGATTATTAGCTTATTATTTAAGAGTTCTCATTAAGTTTTATAATCAAATATTACATATTTCATTGATTTTGTCTATATATATATGTACACAGTACATAGTTACCACTGAAAAACAACTCTGCTTTGTATAACCAATTGGAGTTTAGTCACAAGGCACAACCCTATAAAAGAAAACAGTTGTTGTTGATCATCTTCCCGCCCCGAGTATCTCTCTCTCTCTCTCTCTGTTCTCTCTCGATCTTGATTAATTGCATTGAGAAAAATAGATGGAGACGATGAAGAAGAAAGGGAGAGGCAAAGCGACTATAACATCACAGAAAGAAGAGGAAGGAACAGTGAGGAAAGGGCCATGGACTATGGAAGAAGACTTCATCCTCTTTAATTACATTCTTAATCATGGTGAAGGTCTTTGGAACTCTGTCGCCAAAGCCTCTGGTATATTTGCACATTCAAGTCATATACAATAATTAAACACTGATCACTCACGTGTTATGTTTTGTTTTTGATGATGTTATATATGCATGTATATAATTATGTTTTCATCTTATAATAAGGTCTAAAACGTACTGGAAAAAGCTGTCGGCTCCGGTGGCTGAACTATCTCCGACCAGATGTGCGGCGAGGCAACATAACCGCAGAAGAACAACTTGTGATCATTCAGCTTCATGCTAAGCTTGGGAACAGGTCTTACATATAGTTTCATGACATGCGTGCGTACGTAATAACGAATCAGAAAACTAATATATTGTGTTGTATATGTGGTCTAAGATTGCGAAGCATCTCCCGGGAAGAACGGACAACGAGATAAAGAACTTTTGGAGGACAAAGATTCAGAGACACATGAAAGTGAAAGTGTCGTCCGAGAATATGATGAATCATCATCGTTCGGGAAACTCACAGAGCTCGGGGATGACGACGACGGACCAAGGCAGCTCCGGGAAAGCCATCGACATGGCTGAGAGCTTCTCTCCGGCGACGACAACGTTTAATGTGGTAGAACAGTCAAACGAGAATTACTGGAACGTTGAAGATCTGTGGCCCGTCCACTTGCTAAATGGTGACCACCATGTCATTTAAGATAGTCCTACTACCTTTATATATTTATATCCCCGAGCTGCTCTTTTTTGGTGTTGGTACGTTCTTTGGTGTTGTTTCTATTGCTGAAATGTTGTTGCAATTAATTTACATATGAAGGTTGTGTGAGAGCAGAGTTAAGAGTTACCTCTGTTCCGCTGTTCGTTAAAGAATATATATATTTCTTTTTTTTTTTTCTTTCAACTTTTACGGTATATATGAAAAAATTAAACAAATATCAAATATATCATAGCAGTTGGTTAAGTTTGAAAACCAGTTCCAAAAAGTATCAGACTGCACACATACATAATACAAACACACACAGAGAGATAACAAATATTGAAGGTATAAATTTGGACTTTTGTAGACACAAAAGAAGGGACGTTGTTGTTATTTAGTCATCAGCTAGATCACTGGGAGTTTCATCGGGATTGCGCTTGATCGTCAAAACTGGACACTCGGCATGTTTCACACAGAACGCGCTCACAGTCCCCACAAAGACCCTGCAATGCAATGAAGGAGAGTGAGAAGAAGACCAAACCCATAAGACTCCAGACATATTATCACAAAAACACGTCATGTTTGAAATAACAACAATAGCAGTCTCTAGTAGCTAGTAGAGTCTTGAACTAATCAACTAGTCTATCCAAACTCAAATATCTGTCAAAGAGAAAATCATATCTAGCTGTTTTATCCTTTACATGACAGCCGGATTGGTAATTTCATCATTCAGTCTAATAACTAGTATAAATGAAGCAATAAATCATGTAGGAGGAGTGTGAGAATTTGTACGCACTTTTGAAAGCGGCCAAGACCACGACTTCCAACAACGAGAAAATCAGGTTGGACTCGGGTGACCTCTTTGCAAATAACATCCTTGGGATCACCAATCTTAATCCAGGCCTCGCAAGCAACCTACAGGTTTTGCAATGATCATGAATTTCACAAGATTACTTACAGTAGTTGTTAGTAAGGAGATATAAAAAAAAAAAAAAAAAAAAGGAGGAAGTAGCAAGTAGACAGAGGAGAGGAGGATAACTTAATAAAGAAGAGAGTATTATTACCCCAATCTCATGGCATTTTTTAACGAAAAACTCGAGAAGGTGAAGACCTTTAGCCTTGTTAGTTTCTCTCATGCTTCTGAAATCATCAGGGGAAGCATAAACGCTGTCAACGTCATCAAAACCTGGTTCCCAATTCACAAAAAAAAACAGAACACCCAAAAGAAACTTAGACAAATTCATCACTCAAGGCATGAAAGAAACAGAACAAACAAACAAGAAACAGAACAAAACAAGTAGCATGAAAGAATCAAGGCAGGCATCTGATAAGAGAGCATGTGAGAGGCACATGTGAAGAGTAAAGAGAAGCATGTGTGAAGTTTAGAGTATAAATAAGAATAGTGTAGGATTGTGAAGAGTATCCTGCGTGATCAACATTGTGAGTTTGTTAGATCAGAGCTGCGACTCTGTTCATGGTGATAAGAGAGGAGAACTGTAACTCTGATCTTATCAGTTAGGTTCATCAGTTTGTATTAGGGATTGAGAAGAGATAAGAGAGAAGAGATAGTGACCTTCATTCTTATCAGCATCAGATATATTCTCATCATACAAATAAGAACTCTTCAAGAATATGGTAATTGAACTGGCAACAGCAACACATACCCACCCCTTAAACTTAAATGTAAAGATCAAAGCCAAAATTGAAACACAACAAAAAAAGCAGAGAGAGAAAGAGATGATCTCACCGACCGAAACGATCATCCCAATCTACGCGATATCATAATTAAATCCTAACAATGTCAAGGAAGGATAAATAAAAAAAGAAGGCGAGAGAGAGATGAAGAAGAAGAACCGAACCGTCTTCGTCGGTGACTTGGACGTGGAGCAAGAGAATCTTGAAATCGGAAGTGTTGGACCTGACGATCTTCTCCAGAGTCCATTCGAAAGCTCTTTTGCTGCTAATCGAAGGGTGAGGATACTCTTTGATCGTCGAACCGTTCACGGCCACCATCACTTTCGTCGGCTCGCTCCCCATTTTTTCACCCACAAATCGTCTCTCTCTTCTTTTTCTGCTAATACGTCTCTGTTGTTTTTGATATTTGGGGGGGGGGGGGGGGGGAATCGACTACTTGGTCAGATCAGATCATATACACGATGTGGGGGAAGACAATACAACTATGCTAAGCTATGCGCGCACTACGTATACACATGCTTACTTTAGCTAGCTGATTCATATGTATGCTAAAATGAGCACCGTTTCTGTTACGGGACAGCTATGACAGTGTAGTTCTATCCCCTATATATTAATAGAGAAGCATTCTCAAGAAAATGCTGATATGTCGTGGTTAGAAAGCTCGAGACACCAATGAATTTATTGCTCTCTTTTTTATGGATATTTACATATAAGTACCATTGAATTATTAAAAAATATTCCTTTTTAATTAATTTAAAAAATCAAACATCTAACAAAATATTTCAATTTTCAAATATATATGAATCATTCTCATAACTATTTTAATTATTAAAATATATAATTATTATATTTAAAACATTTTCAAAACCTGAAATTATTCACCTATTAAAAAATATGATTACTATCCACATATTTAAAATTCAAAATTTAAATTATCACAGTAATTATTATTATAAGGGATTGACTATTTAAATATTATTGGTATAATATTTCACGGTGAAACATATTTGAAATAAATGTAAATTTAAACAAAATAAAAAAAAAACTTAGTTATATATTTTGGTTTTACACAAATGAATTTTAGATCCCAAAAAATAATTTTACTCATTACTCTAATTTTATTTGTATAAATTTATCCCGCACATTGTACGGATTGTTACCTAGTATAACTATATTTGCCAAACTACCCTTTTCTGCTAATCATTGTGTAAGCCCTACAATATGGGCCCGAACGAATGAGCCCATCATATCTATACTACATATGTTTTTATCTTTTTATATGTATAAGAACATTTAACCAGTATATATGTATGTACTTTCTTTTTTTCTTAATAATACGTAATAGCTTGTGGGTGAGAAATCTGAAATATGTAATTGTGGAATTTTATTTGCTGCACTAAAAGAATTTCACAAAACAATTTTTATGTATATATTACTATTTTGATGTTGTTTTGGAAATGATACGCCTGCCTAGCTATGAATATATGTATCTCTCTGACTCTCTATTAATGATTGATTAGATTACTGATTGATTACTACTGATGATGAATTGATTGAATTCCAGTGAAGGAGACTCGACCAAAGCCAAGATGACCAATCTGATACAACTCCAACCAAACTCTCTCTGCTTCCACTCTCGCACTTATCCTCGTCTCTTCTTCTAACGACGCCCCCCTTCTTTCTTCTTCCTCCTCCTTCGTCAAACTCCCATCTCTCTCCACCACAAACCGGTGGTCGTCATCTCCGCCACCGCAACATCCACCACCGCTCACCATCTCTGCCGACCTCCGCTTCTGCTGCTGCTGCTCATGTAAACGATCGTCCCGGTTCCTCCCCTTCTTCTTACTCCGGCCGATACATTTCCGCCCGATCATCCAGGGGACCTTAACGAAGGCGAGGGTGAGGAGGTTCAAGACGGCGCAGGGACAACAGCAGAGCGCCACGCAGTCAGCGATCCCCGCCGCCGCCCAAGACCGGCACCTTTTCCGGGAGCATCTGGCTGATCTCGGCTCTTCATCGCCTCCTCCTTGACTATTACAGTGGGATTCACTCTGCTCTAATTTACGTGACACTCGATGCGGCTTTTGGCTTTCCTCCTCCATTTAAAAAATTTATAAAATTAACCCTGCCAAAGAAAAAGAAAAAACAAAATAAAGCTTACTAGTAAGTTATACGTTTACATGATACTACTCATTGTTTCCATCACAATATACAGATTTTTGTCCATATACGAGTGTGTATATTACATTTTGTTGTTACTTTATAAATAAAATAAAATAAACTACTAGTAAAATTTTTTTTTAAAAACTAAAAAGAGAGATATAGGAAACAGCAACAAAGATTTCTCCCATGCACTTTAACTTATTGACCAGACAGTTTCAGGTGCATTCAAATCTTACTCACGCTCCCACTTTGGCGCGTATTAGCCACTGCCTTCACTTTAGCCACAGTCTTACTTCTTTTTTTGCATCAACGAGTATTCTGTAGGAGAGTGCCAGCCAATGTTTTTACTTTTTAGTGACCAGTTGAAAAAAGAAAAGATCACATGTCAACGTTACAGCTCTGTCAAATACTATCGGAGTTAGTTAGTTTTAAACTGAGATTGGTTTGGTCAAGTTGTTGACTGGTCTGGTTAGCTTTTTGTAAAATAATGAAAAGTGTTGGACGAACGACCGCGTGGGAGATGAATCTGAAGCTTTTTTTTTTTGTTCGATAGCGGAAAAATAATACTAATACTACTATTCTTTTTACTGGTTAAAACAAGATTAAAAAAAAAACTGTTAATCTGGAGATGTGTAAATAAACTCTTATTATAAAATAAACTCTTATTATAATTTTGGCTCTTTATGTAAACTTTCAAGCAGTATTAATAACATCAGATGACAAAAAAAAAAAAAAAATTGGCTCTTTATGGTAAGAATCTTATGGTACGGTGGTAGCTTTTAAAACATATACAGTCCAGTCCCTCTATTGATTTTTCAAAATTAATTTATCGCTCCTAAAATATAAAGACGATAGTAGTGTTTTAAAAAAATAATTAGAGATATCAGTGAGACAACGTGGATTATAGTGCGGGAGATCATATCTCACATGGGTTGCCGGGTCCTAGCATGGCCCATTTACGTGGCCCATTTCAAAGCTACAAGTAATACAATACAATACAATACAATACAATACAAAAACATTCAAATGAAAATTTTATTATTCACGTGGGATAAAATAGTGTCTACAATAAGTAGGATACCCCTAGGATTTTAAAAACGATTAGATTTGTAAATGATTTACGTGATAGGTGATAGAAGATATTTTGAAAATACAAAACGATCTCTGGAAAAGAAATGGGTTATCTTTTTATTCGATATGTTACTAAAAAGGAAAGTTAAAGGTGAAAAGTACGACTGTCCCTTTTTCACTTGTAGTATAAGGTAAAAAAAAAAAAGTACATAATTAAAAGGCGAGTCAAAAAATTCAAAAATTTATTCGGCGTTGTAGAATTAATTAATAGACTGACATGTACGAACCTTATACAGTTTATCTATTTAGATTAGGGGTCATTTTTTTTACTTTCCATCATTTTGTTTTGTCAAATGAGAGAACTTGATGCAAATTTCAACATTAACCACTAAATACCCAACAAACTAATTAAGTTAGTTAGTGCAACATTCATTATTCAGCGTAGCTAGTGTGGTGTGCTTAGAAAAAAAAACCCCACACATTTTGATTTATGGTGAGACACTCTTTATGTAGGTAGACACATTATGCTTTTTTCACACTAGGAAAACTGTACTTAGCTAATAAAAAGACCAAAAACAACCAAAAAAACTGTGTTGAACTAGGTAATGTATATATAAACAAAAGAATTGTATTTTTATTACTATCAACAAACATGCAATATTTGGATCTGCATCCGAACATTATTATTGTTGTATAGTATTAACTACTGTTCTTATAA
Organism: Camelina sativa; assembly: GCF_030686135.1. Lineage (NCBI taxonomy): Eukaryota > Viridiplantae > Streptophyta > Magnoliopsida > Brassicales > Brassicaceae > Camelina > Camelina sativa. Next base: position 223,806 of record NC_141894.1, read on the forward strand.
ATTGAAACGCCTACTAAACGGATAATGTAACCTAACTAAGCAAGTAAGCATTATTGTTAACAATGATTTATTTTTGTCAGTCACAACAGATTTTAGCCTATAAAATTGTCTTAAAAGGAGATTTGATGAATCAATGAACCCGATAGAGGAAACAACAATGGAGACATCAAGGGGAGGATTATCGAAATAGTTACATACCTTAATTTGTGATGGTGTAATACATTAACCTACTCAAAAGCCATGGATCCTGATTGAAATACTTCTCCGTATGAAGACATCAACGAAAACAAAATCCCAGATCTGCTTTCTGGTCTATAGTAAGAGTTTCTGTTCTATTGAGTTTGAGAAGAGAAAGAGTAGACGAGAAAAGAAGTCGAAGAAGGAGAAGAAGAAGCTTAAAGATGTGATCTGATCTATAAATAATACACATTATATTATATCTTTGATTAATTTGAGTTTCTCTTTTTTCTATGTTTATCTTTTGAAAATCATCTCTTTCTCTATCTCTCTCCTGTTCTCATGAGGATACAGACTCATATGTGTAAGGGTCTTACATGAATATTTTAATCCATTTTAGCAGCTACAAAAGCTCTCTTAAAGCATCAATATTTGTTTACACATATGAACATATAATATACTACTACTCTTACCTAAAATATTAAGTGAAAAGAGTATTTGCAGTTTTACTATATGAAAGTTGTAAATAATTATACAGTATGAAATTTTTTGATATTTACAATTTCTTAAATAACTCGGTTTTAAATCATCAAGTGGGTTACCGGTTAGGTACTTAATTACTAGGTTTAATATAAAACAATGCTACAATTACCCAATATACTGTATTTGGTTGGAAACGGGTTTACAGGAAATATCGGAACTTTGTGTTTGATGAGTCCCGAAGACAGAGAGAATCAACTTATGGGAACTCGGCCCCTTATGTGCATTCCTATGCAATTCGTATTTTATCCTTCTTTTTTTCATAGCATAACATATGTACTATATATAAACATATGAGAAACGAACGAAAATATCCTATTTAATCAGAAATGAACATATTAAAATACTTTTCATAGCACTCCAAAATTTCGTATGGGACTACCTAATATTTAAATCTGTGGTTCGATACCTTGTTTTTTTCTACCTTTAATACATAAATTGTATCGTCGGATTAGTCTCATTCTCATAAGTATATGAGAATATATTGAACTTTGTGAGCCACTTGGATGTATTTATAAGTAGAATAATCATATATGTCAACGTAATTAGTAGGAGTATTTTGGAGTTCTAAAAGTTTAATATGGATTTTGAGTACTTGCGCAAAAACTTTACGTATAGACAAAATTAAAGTTTAGGATATTAAATACTAATACTGTGCGTCGTGAGCGTCGTTGACGCCTTTTTTTCTCTTATGTTTGCTGCCTTTGTAAGCACTTTGCTTGAGCCATGCACGTGCGTCGTATTTAAAGGTGGCCACGTCAGCAACTGAGATGCTCTTTAATTCTTTTAGGTAAGAAAGTTTTCACCGTCCAAATCTGTCAGTATGTCAGTGACACGCACACACCCAATCCAGGCCCAACGCAACGGTCTTCTTTTGCCTATTACATAACAAGAGTCGCGATCTGCGTTTTCCGTCACTGATCACTGCAGTAACATGCATATGTTCTTCCTTTGAACATACAGAGTATGTAACAATCGATCTCCTTTTGTGGTTTGACTGAAAAGAAAACAAGTCAAAACGGCGTGAGCTGCGTGTTGCGGACACATTTGGAAAAATCCATAATGTAATAAATTTAATAATCACAGACGATATATTATACAACTAGCCATCTTTGTCAAATTAGTGGCTTGATATGTGTGTGATTAATATATGTTCATAACTTCATATTATACGTGTATATATATGTATTTACGCGTTCCTCCATAATGAAATATTCTTCTTAAATTTAAACTTCCAGAATTTGGTTGACTAATCAGAAAAACATAGAAAGATGTTGACAAGAGAAAATGATTAGAAACTAGAGAGCATAGAAGGAACCAAATAATTTGGTTTTATTAATTTAGTCGAATATACAATACTTCTCTTCAATTCATGCTTTTAGATATTTGAAAGTAAACTAACTACTTTCCTAATTCTATATATGCATAGTTCGATTAATTATTAATTTCTGTCTCATGATCACAATCCATCACGTAATCTATACTAGTTTATTCGAGAAATAGGTCGTATGTGGTAACTTGACAGACCATTTACCATAAAATATCATCGGGAAAAATGTCATAAAATACATGAACTCACTCATTTAGGCCATTTTAATCATCAACTTCATCACAGACCATTTTAAACATGAAATTGCATTGACTTTCTGTTTTAAACATGAGCTTGTGTTGACTAGGACCAAAGAGACATGTCGTTAACTTGGCAAACGGAGCAACTAACTGGGGTTAAGATATCGTTAACTCTCTCTGTTAAGTCTTATACGACATCGTTTGTCGCTAAATGAAATCGAGAAAACAAAAACCCAATCCCCAATTTCCCCAAAAATCCCTAATTCTCAATCCCCAATTTCTCCAAAAATCCCTAATTCTTCGATCTGGGCTTTCAAATCTTCAATCTCTTTGTCAATGATGGAGAATTTTGGTAAAGCATCTACAACCTCCTCATATACACCTTCTTCAACCCATTTAAACAAGTGGTCCTGAAACACAAAAACAAAACTCAAACCTTGAAAAACACTAAATCAAAACAATGCAACCACTTACATCTCCTTTCTTTGGACAGCGGAAGAAAGGTCTTCCTGGGTTTGCCTGCATGTTCGATGTGTAAAGTACGACATCTAAGCCGCAATGACACTTCGAGGGGAACCCATGGCACCCGCGGCCTCTGTTTTCACCGTGCGATTGCCCAGAATTGCAACTCATGTTTGTAGGATAATATGGAGATGAGAGTTTTCGATATGCAGATGAAAAAATCAAACTTAAGAAGAGAAAACAATGTCGAGAATTAGGGATTTTGTTTTGAGAATTAGGGATTTTTGGGGAAATTGGGGATTGGGTTTTTGTTTTTTCGATTTCATTTAGCGACAAACGATGTCGTGTAAGACTTAACAGAGAGAGTTAACGACATTTTAACCCCAGTTAGTTGCTCCGTTTGCCAAGTTAACGACATGTCTCTTTGGTCCTGGTCTACACAAGCTCATGTTTAAAACAGAAAGTCAATGCAATTTCATGTTTAAAATGACCTGTGATGAAGTTGATGATTAAAATGGCCTAAATGAGTGAGTTCATGTATTTTATGACATTTTTCCCAAATATCATCACCATTGTCTAGAAGTAGTCACACAGAAGAAAAAAAGAGATTTGATAACATCGTACAACTACATTTCTTGGTTCTCATGTTAAAGTCCAAAAGCTTACAGCAAATGTGGAAATATTTGATCTTAACTATTTAACAGAAACTGCTAAGAATTAGGTCTGGACTCTGGAGAAGGACGGCCCTGAGTTTTGGCAAATTTGGGCTTGATGAGGCTACAGATAATCAAATAGAATGTATTTGGGAGCCACATATACAGCAAAAAAAAAAGTATGACTGAATATTCAAACTAAATTAAAAGTCTCTTAAACTATGTATATAGTTTTAAGCTGCATGCCAACTCATTGCTTCACATGTAACAGAGAAATGTAACATGGAGAACAATCTTTATGGAATATTTATTGATAATTAAAAAATAACAATGTTTGAATTATTCGTAAGAGAATATATATATATATATATATATATAACAGATTAGAATTCCAACAGCTAGCAAGTAACAATGTATAATTTATGTAGCAGAACATGCCAAAATGGACTTCAATGTTGCTATCGGTTGAGGAAATGGATATTAGCATGTGGTGCAATATTATAATAATCATGCTTGTTTGTATGCTCAATTATATCAAATAAGAATGTTTGGTCTTGGGTCGTCGTCATGTAGATCTTAGTGCCGACGAGAATATGTATATTGCAAAGTTGTTATAATCAATTGGGTTATCGGAAACAACATTTATAAATTCGCTAGAGGTTCAATATATGTTTGATTCAACTACGCAATTTTAAAAATCTTAGAGAATAACAACTACGTACTGGACTCCAACCAAAATATAGTAATAATAATTGGTGGTAGTTATTTTGATAATCACTTACTGCTAAACGTAAAAAGTTCAAAAACTCTTATAAAAATATTTGTAGAGTCAGTCGCAGATCATATGATTATATATGTACATAGAGTCTATTAAAATAGAGAAATGAATCACGTGTTCACACAGATATTAATTAAAGAAATGACAGAATCGCAAAATGATTATGTGAAATCTGAATACACGTCTAAGATATTATAGGTTGGTTGATGAAAAAAAAATGGATCATAATTTGAAGATGGCGATAATCGTCAGCATTGACGTACGTACGTGTCTCTAAACTTCCCATAAAATAAAGACCACGAAAGCGAGACCGCGTTTTATGTATAAATATTGTTACAACACAGACACACAAAGATACAGACAACGCGGTTGGTGAAAGAGAGAGAGAGATATGGAGGAGAACAAGGCAAAATTAGTGGAGAGAGAACTAGACAACAAAATGCATGAGTTTTCCTCAACGGTGTCGTATAGTCCAAGCTTCAGCTGCTACGCTTCCGGTGACTTCGCAGCAGCCGCCGTTAAAGTTTCCCGCGAGAGCCAGATGATGAGCTACAATCTCGCTAAAGTTGACTCCGTCGAAGACGCTGACTTCGAGTTTGAAACGTCGCCGTTGCGCGAAGACACCTTCGTCCACTTCCCGCCCTTCAAGAAAGATGTCGTTTTCGTCGTCAACAAGAAACAAGATGATGACTTCGAAGAAGCCGCCGCCACTGAGAATATATCGGAGTGTTACTCCGGGAATTGTCTGTGGAGTCCGCTTAGATCCCCGGCGGCTGGTTCGAAGCGCAGCCGTTTAAAGAAGCTTCTTCTAACGAGAAGCCATAGCGACGGTGTGGTATTGGCCCCAAGCGCATCGAAACGATGCTATTTAAAGGAGTTTATGAGGAGGAGCCACAGCGACGGGGGTGACGCAAGCAAGACGAGCTCCCCGGCCCCGGGGGTGAAAGGGAAGAAGGAGAAAACAACGTCGTATAAGGTCGGGGAAGGAGACAAGAGAAGGAAATCTTACTTGCCATACAAGCAAGATTTGATCGGAGTATTCGCCGGAATTCGAGGATTTCGTCGTTAATTAAATGATTTTACAACAACTTGACCACTATTATAGCAGTTAGGCACACTTTTACTTTTGTTTAAACTTATTTTGTAATTTTATACTACTTTTCTACTTGCATGTAACTTTGTATTATTATATTGATGAAAGTCCAATTCAATTAGATAATTTATTTTCTATTTTTGGTTTTAAATACTAGTATACTAAAAAAAAGAAGACACGTGTCACATGTGGAGAAAAAGGAAGCTAGATTACTTCCACGAGAAAGAGGGACCCACGTGAAAGACACGTGGACCACTAGTTCCTTACCCTCTCTCTCACTCGCTCGCTGTTGCTCTGCCTCGTTTTCTGCTGCGCACAGTTTCGTAGTTTGCTTCTCTCGATTGGGATCTCCGGTAGGTTAATGATGGCGTTTCTTCAACAAATCTCCGGTTTCGGAGCTCTCGAACGATCTTCTCCTCCGTCTATTTTTACCGGATCGCCGTTCCAGAGGAGCGGAAGAGGCGGAATCGCATACTTTGGTTCTAGGGAAAAGGTCGGATCCAACAGACGAAGACTCGTTCTCAGAGTCGTAGCGTCGTCGTCTTCATCTCCTTTCAAGATGAACTTGAATGAGTATATGGTCACCCTTGAGAAGCCCTTAGGGATTCGATTCGCTCTTTCAGCGGATGGCAACATCTTCGTCCACGCCATCAAAAAAGGGGTAATCTTCTATTATTTCTCCATCTCAACTCTTTTAGCTTCTTATTGAAAGTTTCTTCTAGCTCATCTCGTCCCATTGTTATAAATTGTTTTTTCGTAGAGCAATGCGGAGAAGGCAAGAATCATAATGGTTGGAGATACACTAAAGAAGGCCAGTGATTCTTCTGGTGGTATTCTTGTCGAAATCAACGGTTTTGGTGATACCAAGTATGACATTTTTCTATGCCCTGTTTCTTTTAAATATGCCTCTTAATAGTGCTCTTGTTGCTTTATGACTAGTTAACATTTGAAATATTTAGTCACTGCTTAGTCCTTACCCGCGTTTGATCTGAGTTACCTGATTCATACCTTGCAATATTCTGCCATCTGATTGCTCTTGTAAATCAACCCATAACATTACGTTTGCCTATATAACTTGGTGTTGCTAACACTGTTGGCTAGAGATATTTCCCATGTATTGGATGGTAGGATTACTAGTAATTTGCTAACCTGTGTTGTTTTAATCTGGAAACATTCATGCTTGTATCTTTCTTTTTTTTCTATAGTTTTAACATTTAACAGTTGTAGCTGGATTTTTCAAGATTAATATATTTATGTGCAGTGATGTGAGTTGAAAAGCTGACTCCATTGTTATGTTTTTGAATTTTTCTTTTTTATTTCTTCCAGTTTTTTATTTATTCAGGAAGATGCTGGCAGAGAAAACAGGATCTTTTAGCCTTGTTCTTGAAAGACCATTCTCTCCATTTCCAATCCAGTATCTGCTTCATTTGAGCGACCTTGATTTGCTCTATAACAGAGGACGTGTCTCCTTTGCTACTTGGAACAAAAACCTTTTATCCTCCAATCTGAGAGCCTCTCAAGGCAATGGAAACTCTGGCTATGCTGCTTTTTCCTCGAAATTTTTTACTTCTCAGGGATGGAAACTTCTGACCAGACAGAGCAATTCCTTTCAGTCAGGGACACAGAAGAACATTCTTTCTCCACCTATCAGTCCACTCATCTGTGTCTTTTCAGAAGAAGTTTCTGGAGATGGGGAATGGGGTTATGGTAATTTCCTTTTAGATGAATACATCAAAGCCCTTGACCGATCAAAAGGAGAGCTGTCTTATAACCATGCTCTTGGAATGCGCTACAGCAAGGTCTGAAATTCTTTTCTTTTCCCGGATTAGTCTTGTTTCATATTCCCTCGTTCTGTTCAATCTCTCAACACCACTCTTCTCTTGTTGGCCTTTTTCAGATTACAGAGCAAATATATGTCGGCTCATGTATACAAACAGAAGAGGATGTGGAAAATTTGTCGGAAGCAGTGAGTCTTTTATATATAATTGTTATTTAGGGTGTGCAATGATAGAATTGCAAGTATGCTTTAAACTGGTCAAGCTTTTCTACTACAGGGAATTACTGCCATATTGAATTTCCAAGGTGGAACTGAAGCTCAAAACTGGGGAATCGATTCACAAAAAATCAATGATGCATGCCAGAAATCTGAAGTCTTAATGATCAACTATCCTATAAAGTATGCAAAGTCATATCGCCATGAGGCACATCATGTGCTTTCTTTTCCTAGCGCTCTAATCAGTTGTGAACATGAGTAATAGAGTTTTGATATTTTCGTGCCAGGGATGCAGATTCATTTGATCTTAGGAAGAAACTCCCACTTTGTGTCGGGATTCTACTACGGTTACTTAAAAAGAACCATCGTGTCTTTGTAACTTGTACCACTGGTTTTGACCGATCATCGGCTTGTGTGATCGCTTATCTGCACTGGATGACTGATACCTCTCTCCATGCTGCTTATAGTTTCGTTACTGGATTGCACGCTTGCAAACCTGACAGGTTTTTATCCGTCTCATTTCTGTCTTGACCATTAACGTGCAGACCATGGATGACCTTTTTTTTTTTTTTTTTCTGTTTTGATGTATATATATGTCGACTTATGTGTAATTTTTCACAGACCTGCAATTGCTTGGGCAACATGGGATCTTATTGCAATGGTGGAAGATGGCAAACATGATGGGAATCCAACACATTCTGTAACCTTTGTGTGGAATGGACACGAGGTGACTATTGCGTTCACATGCTTTTATTAATTTGTTGCAATTCTTTAGAACTCGTGATCTGTAGGGTTGAGAAACCAACGGTACTGGCCTCTGTGTTTTAAGTTACACCTTGGGTTGCTCTATTACAGGGGGAGGATGTATTGCTAGTTGGAGATTTCACAGGAAATTGGAAAGAGCCTATAAAAGCAACGCACAAGGGCGGTCCACGTTTTGAAACTGAAGTTAGACTTTCACAAGGAAAGTAAGTCATTCTTCTTTTACCTTTCCCATTAAAGCTTATGCTCAAGGTTCAACAGAAAAACGTCCCATAATTTTCCCTGCATGTTAATTGTGACTTTTGAGGGATCGCAAAGGTATTATAGTTTGGAAACTTATGAAAATGCACTTGTGTCATATAACTTGGTGATCGTTGACAATTTGACAATGTGGCAGATACTACTACAAGTACATAATCAATGGTGACTGGAGGCATTCAACAACTTCACCAACAGAAAGGGATGACCGAGGAAACACGAACAATATAATTATAGTTGGTGATGTTGCTAACGTTAGGCCTACTATTCAACAACCAAGAAAGGTTACTCCTACAATGCAGTAGTCTCTTCTTTACACAATAGGAAAAACTTTGATGTGTTCCAAGTTATATCTTGCCTGATTGGTTCAAGACATATATCTGAAGCAACTTTTACAATGTTTTGCAGGATGCAAATATCATAAAGGTGATCGAGAGAGTTTTGACAGAGAGCGAAAGATTTAGGCTAGCAAAAGCAGCTAGATGTATCGCGTTCTCAGTTTGTCCAATAAGACTATGCCCAAAGTAGAAGTTCTTTAATTGGCATAAGTTAAAATATTACATCTACTCCTCTGTCTCTATCCATTCCTCAAGGTACTTACTAATGTCGTTGTGAAAAACATTGCCTATGTTCATTTTTTACTCCGAATGAATAAATAAAAGCCACATTCGACACACTCTGTGACAAGAGAGTGTTGACATTATGTTGTGTGTGTTTGCATGAAAAAATGTCGACATAGTTTCGCCATTCCCCACTTTACATATAAGTCCCAAAAACCAAACCTATTGCATTGCTCATCTATCTTTCTTCTTCAATTTCTATCTCTACTAACATGTTAAAAGGAAACCAAAACTCTTTTCCTTAATTTTGCTTCTATGATTTATGGTCATGGATGTTCCGAGAGAAGCGTGGCCAGAGAGAGAAGAAGCTTTTTTTCTTATGGATTTCTTCTCTCTTTTTTTTTTTTTTTCATTTTTGTTCTTCGTTCATGCTAAGAGTTTCACTGAATCTGTTGCTTGATAAGATAGAGCAACAGTCCATGATCGATGTAAATCCTTGCACATTTTCCGTAACTACATCGTTTGCATCTTCTGGATGATGTAAAGTGTTAGCAATGTTTGGTTTCCGGGCTTAGAGAAGTATGGTTCTTTCATATGCACCACAAACAATGGCCTAACATCTAAAGTGGGTGGTGGTTATTTAAGATGAAAGCCTGAGAGGCTGAGAGGGTAAGTGAAAGAGGCTGATCCTCGTTTTGATGATAAGGGACCTTATCCTCTAAACCTTTTTGAGACCTTTTATTTTCTAAAAATAAATATACAACTAAAAGCTGAAAGAACAAAGAGCACGTAGATTTTTCAAATCTTGTGCTAATATTCCTCATCCACAAGAAGAGATGAAACTTTCATATTCACCGCACCTATCGTTTTCGTTATCCTCGTTCCCACAAAACCTTACCATAAGTCCATGAGAGACACCACTCTTTAAATCAATGCTATAATACATTCACTTAAGCAGTAGCTTCCATAAGAGACTAATATATAACTATAAATAAAATCTCACTATCAGTACTCTCCAGTCTCCGCTTCTCTTCACCAGCAAAATGTCGACCGCTCCTCTCTCCGGCTTCTTCCTCACTTCTCTGACTCCTTCTCAATCTTCTCTCCAAAAACTCTCTCTTCGTACTTCTTCCACCGTCGCTTGCCTCCCCTCCTCTTCTTCCTCCCCCTCCTCTTCTTCCCGTTCCGTTCCAACCCTTATCCGTAATGAGCCTGTTTTTGCCGCTCCTGCTCCTATCATCGCCCCTTATTGGGTATATACATTTTACATTCATCTCTTTTTTTTTCTTAATCTACGTTATTACTTGCATACATGATAGATATATAGTTACATTGTTGATTACTTAGTTATAATAGGGTTCATCTATATCTACATATACATGAAACTAAATTTACCCTTCCTTTCGACGTAATTTTTTACTTTATAGTAAGTTCTTCGCATTAATTAGTAACCCCGATAATTTACGGACGGTTCTTTGTTATTATTCAAAAAGCTAAATGGTTCTTTGTTTGTTATTCGGTATTTCAAACGAAAAACTTCCAAAAATCCTGGAAAATGTCACGTGTATTTCACATCCTTTTTTTTTTTTTTTATTAACCTTACTATTATGTGTTTTACTTTTGGTCGTTAGCGTGAGTGCGTGACACTGAAACAATTACCCAAATTAACAAATCTCAGACTAGCTTAGTGTTTCAGCTTCCAAATGCTCTTACCGATTCCGATCCAACTTCACATTTATTCCTCAAACTACTTGCTTCGACATTTAATGATGTCAAAAAAACAAAAATGACCTTAAACTATTAAAAAGCGTTATTGTGTCTCTACTCAAAATCCGACATTTTTAAATTTGGGAGCTGGAACGTACGTAGGATCCACGTGATAAATTTACTAGTATCTTCGCCAAAACGATTTGTGAAAACTGAGACGTGTGTTTTATGCATAAACCATATAAGAGCGTGTGGAGCATATTCACGATGAAGTCGCCATCTATATTTATTCATTCAACCTACCGATTTGGCTCCTAACCACATTACCGATCTTCCACCCCAAAAAAAATTAAAATCGTATAAAAGACATTAAAGATTGTACTTTCATCGTATAATAAAGTGTTGAACTGGTTGATTGTAGTTTCAACATTTAAAACACGACAAGAGCCGCTCTCTACTTAATTACTGCCACGAAAATATCATATACTACTGGATTGTCTTCTAATTTTATTTGGTCAACCAACATGCAGAGCGAAGAGATGGGAAGCGAATCATACAACGAGGCTATTGAAGCTCTCAAGAAGCTTCTCATGTAAGTAAAATACACCTCTTTATTCACATATACTATTAGCATATGATCAGATTTACTGGATTGAAAAAGACTAAACACATTTTAATAAATTAATAACGGGGTGTTTCAGTACACCAGTTAACAATATATTTGTGAATTAACAATGATATAATATATATGGGCAGCGAGAAGGGAGAGCTAAAGACGGTTGCGGCGGCAAAGGTGGAGCAGATCACGGCGGAGCTTAAGACAGGCACTTCGTCCGACAAGAAGGCTTTTGACCCCGTCGAAGCCATTAAGCAGGGCTTCATCACTTTCAAGAAGGAGAAATACGAGTATATTATATATTTTCTGTTTTCTTTTATTTTCTTAATTTTATCACCAATTTAATGACTGTAGATTTTAACTAGTTCATATTTTTAATGTTTTAATTTGCAGTTCCAACCCTGAATTATGGGGTGAACTCTCCAAGGGTCAAAGTCCTAAGGTACGTAACTAGAAATCATGATTAATTTAGTTAACAAAAAAGTATATATACAGCATATATAAACATTTAAAATGTTCATGGTGGTGCAGTTCATGGTGTTTGCTTGTTCGGACTCACGTGTGTGTCCATCACACGTTCTCGACTTTCAGCCAGGAGAGGCCTTCGTGGTTCGTAACGTCGCCAACATGGTTCCTCCTTTTGACCAGGTTAATCCAACACTTACTTTTGTCTTTACATATACTATCTTCCAGACAGAATCCTTCTGTCTTAGACCATGCTACTTGAATTTTTGCCTGAGGAGTCCTAACGTTGACTTTTTCTATGGGGATTGAACTTTGCAGGTCAGACACACTGGAGTTGGATCAGCCGTTGAATACGCGGTCTTGCACCTGAAGGTGAACGAACTCCTAATTCTTTTATAGTTTAGTTCTTCATATGTAGTTTTAATGGGCCGGGCCAAAAGGCTGAAGATGGGCCCATCGGGTTTCCCATATTAGGGAAATATTAATTGTAGTTATGTGTGATATATTTGTATAACTAAAATAACGAAGAGAACACATATGATACAATTAACACCTTAAGAGCATCATTAATCGAGAACGACTCAACGTTTCTCAAAAAAACCAAAAAAAATATTTTTTTTATAAATTATTATTATTTATTTATTTCCTCATTGTTGTTCCACTTAACAAGTGACACATGTCACACTTGTTCTGAGAATCGATTCTCAAGTGACTTGGGAAAGAAACGATTCCTTTCTTTTTTTCTTTCTCTCTCTTTCTTTTATTATTTTCTAATAAGAGTATCTGAGAGAGTTACTCCCAGTAATCATGGTCTAACAACAAAAACAAAAACCTGAATTTAATGAAAAAATGAGATATATACTGAGTTTTAACATATAACATTGTTAATTTTTATGAATAATATTAATAAAGTTCATGTAATTGATTTTTCTTTTATTTGTGAATGTAGGTGGAGAGCATTGTGGTAATAGGACACAGCGCATGTGGTGGAATCAAGGGGCTTATGTCTTTCCCCTTCGATGGAAACAACTCCACGTATAATATCTTCCTACCCATTTAACTAATTTTTGACATCAATTTTTTTAAGGAAAAAGTTATTAAATGAGATTATATATATGTTATTAACTGCAGTGACTTCATAGAGGACTGGGTCAAAATCGGTTTGCCAGCCAGGACTAAGGTTCTAGCAGAACATGGAGATGCAAGCTTTGAACACCAATGTGCCCAATGCGAAAGGGTACATATATACATATATGTTTTCATTCTATCGTCAATCCAGAATCCAATATATACATACGAGATGAGCTGAGATGAGATTTTAATATAAATATTATTAATTGAATGCAGGAATCTGTGAATGTTTCACTAGCAAACCTGTTGACATATCCGTTTGTGAGAGAAGGACTTGTGAATGGAACACTTTCTTTGAAGGGAGGCCACTTTGACTTCGTTAAGGGTGCTTTTGAGCTTTGGGGACTTGAATTTAACATCTCCGAAACTAGCTCTGTATGAACCACCAATCCATCATCATCATCATCATCATGATCATCCATCATCAACATTATATTCATCATACATAAATATATATAACTACGCCATATGTAATTTGTAACGTGCCTCTTTGGTTGTGATGAGTTTATATATCTCTCTTCTCCTCTCTACCAACTTTCTTTATATCAATAAAAAAAAAAAAAAAAGGAAACCGAGATGATGATATATATAGATCTTTCGCGGTTTAACTTTATGAAAATTATTGTGTTCTTTATGTATATCAAATCGGTTGTATTATTTATGGTTTGATTTTATTTTCTTATGTTGGTTGGTAGGTTAAAGATGTGGCTACCATTCTACATTGGAAGCTGTAGGAACTCTTTGAAGCCTTTTTTTTTCCTGTTTCACATTTTCAATTCAGTCATACCAACTTGTTGTTTTCTATGAAGATCATTAAAAAAAACCATTCGCGCTATATATTTAATAATTAAAACAAAATGGTCTTTTGGTTTTATTTAAGTAAGAGAGATCGAATTGAAATCTTAGGTGACAAGAATTCTCTTCTTTCTTTCCCAAATTTGAAGCCTATTGCATGCAGTTTGAAAGTAAATCAATCATTGGGACGTACTAAACACTATCTGTAACAAATATGAAGACCTAGAAAACCTTTTTTCCGAACTTTTTTTTTAGTACGTGAACCGTATCATGGCAATTAACTATAATTAAACTAAACTAAGGGAACAAACTTGTCATGTACTACTACAAGATTTTTTTTAGAATTTTTAGGACAGTGTGAATGGTAATTAATTGTCACACATTTTAATTATTAGTTACAGAAAATATCATTATTATATTCGTACTGCCTAATATTAAAATCTGGATTCTGCGTTTATGACTCTGTCTGGCTTATTATTATTGCTCTGTCTCATTAACTTCCGAGTGTACATATCCTCTATTTTTGTTTTCTTCATTTCTTAATTATGACCACCAAAATTACAGTTAAACATTTTTCAAAAAAAAAATGACATAATGTAGAAAAGAGAAAATAATTAAAAAAAAAGTAGATAAAGGCAGCAAATAAAAAAAATAAAAAAACATTAATAACATTGTCCATCAATGAAATCCATCATGTAGGTGAGTGTGTTAGGCTCAAAAGCATCATCATGATGACCCCAAAGCGACGAACTCGATTGATGGAGAAGGCCAAGACCTGCGCTCATAAGCAATCTCTCATCCCCGAGAATGCTTTTATTATCAAATTTCACATTCAATAATCTTTCTTCGGATGCATCTGTCATATTCCCCAAATTGTTCATCTGATTGCTGATCGATTTGATTGTTTGATTTTTTGTTCCAATTTTTTTACTTAGATGTGTATTCCAATAGTTCTTCACTTGATTGTCCGTTCGACCTGGAACTCTTTTAGCTATCAAAGACCACCTGTACATATATTGATATATATATATATACATCAAGTAGCTACTAGTTATATACAACTAATTGAAAGTGTGCGATATCTTTTTTTTTTTTTTTTAAATAGAACGTATAATTTATATCGATCTTTACCTATTACCAAGCAACTTGTGGAGTCTAATGATAAGATCTTCTTCTTGGTCAGTGAAATGGCCCCTCTTCACGTTTGGACTAAGATAGTTCATCCATCTCAATCTACAGCTCTTTCCACATCTCTTCAAACCTATTCCATTATTCAAATGCTTTTTAAAATAAACGTCTAGAGCCTGTAAAAGTCTAAAGGCATCTCCATAAGTTATGATTTTTCCAATTATTCCCCCCAACTCAAAGGCAGCTAATTAACAATGAATCTATGTGATCATATATATATGTGACTAATTCTTAACTTAATTAAGCTCTTTTTGAAATGGGAAGTCAAAAGCTCAAAACTTCATCGTAGTTAAACCCATAGTTACAATTTTACCATCAAGAAAAATGGGGAGAGAGAGAGAGAGAGAGAGAGAGAGAGAGAGAGACCAGTCTTTTTGGCAATGCGGTTCCAGTGGCCTTTTCCCTGGGCTTTGACATAATCCATGAGGATTTTGTCCTCCTCAACTGTCCACAAACCTTTCTTATACTCATGGTTTCCTTCTTCCCCACTTATCTTTTTTCTCATTCTACTCGTTTCTTTCAGTGATGAGAAAGAGAGAGACAAAGAGGTTGGGGGGGAGGAGAGAAATTATATGATAGAGACTATCGAGAATAGCTCTTTATATATATACAAGAGTAGAGCTACTCAGCTACATCTATGGAGTGCCGCCAAAGCTAGCTCTTATAATAACATTGTCATTGATATATATGTTTACAAATTAATTTAATTGAGCTGCTTTTTTTTAATAGTTTTACGAACAACAATTCAAAGTTGAATTAATATTAAATTTAAAGTTGAACAATTCACATTCTTCACTTTTTTTTTTTTAAGTTGGTTTTGATATTTCTTTTGACGTCTCTTTTTCCTATAGATAAACATTTTGTAGGCAAAATATAACGCAAATTCATATTTTCGTACAAAAATCCTAAATTTTTTTTTATCTGAGTATTTAACATTTAGTTCTTTTAATACAGCTGGAACGAATCTCCTTGGCAAAATAATATGGAACCGCGCATAAGATGGTCTAGAGGTACACAAAAGATCACGTGAGTATTAAAAAGATTCGCCTTCGATTACTAATTTGGCATCGAAGTTTCATGTGTCAGACCAAATATTTATCATATCTCAACTGAAAAGGTAAGTGGCATGAAAATTAGTGACATGGTTACGATGAGATTTGATGTTTAACATACAGTATATGGTTTGACTATCTTGGGATTATAAAAAAAGATTATCGTTTGAAATTAAAATTATTTTTACAAAACTAAAGAATAGAACCTCCCTGTCTTGTCACTATATCTATGAAATTTTGTGCCATTCACGTATGCAACGTATACTTTGTAATTTTCTCCTCACACAGAATCTTATACTTGTAATCTCTCTTTTTTTCAAAGAAAAAAATTCCCATTTATTTAAAAAGATAAAGTAAACATAGATATTTTGCACAATTAAAACTTCGACAAGGAAAAGTTGTTCATTAACATTAGGAGTTGAGACGATAAAAGAGTAATAATTCTCTGTCACCATTAAATACTTGTAATAACTCCATGTTTTTTTCCTACACAAAATCGGTACGTATGATTTTATTTAATTATTATGGACAAGTAGTACGCGACTCCAAACCATATACTTATATACAATTTTTTATATAAAGATACATATTATAAGCCTATATTTTGGTGGTTAACGTTAAGCATACGTATCCGTAAGGGCTTATGTTGGTACATTTTTGAAGTGTTCTCTGTGCTTTTTCTATACGACGATACATAAAATAAAGAGAAAAATAAATGGAGCGCAGTTTAGTCCCCACAAATTCACAGCCACAATAAGGCCCAAACTCCTTACCCATGATATAACGGTTCCTTCGCGTGATTCCACAATAGACCCAATCAAAAGCCGAGATAACAAGAACAAAAAAGTAGTCCAAGACCAAGAGGTTCTGGAGCGGTCGTGGTTACGCTCATATCTTTTCTGGTTAGTTTCTTGGGACATAACCGCTGAGCATCTTTGTTCATGCGACGAGCCGACGAGAGCAATAATCGGGATAAAGTTCGAAAGTTGTATATGAACTCGTCGTGGAATAAGTCCCTACATTATTTAGAGCGATAATTGGGTTTCTGAAGTTAGAATAATTAGGTTTGCAAAGGTTATTTGATGGAAAAAGGTTGTAAAATATAGTATATGCATGGTGCATACTACAATTGTGCGCACTGCTGACTGCACAGTGCATATACTATTTTTCTCGGTTTTGGCCTTTTGGGTCACATGAACTGAAGTCGGTCAAAGATTTCACGTGCATGTCGATGCAAATCTGCAGCGACTTCTCCTTTTATCCGAAACAACAACTTTCAGGCTTAACTCAACTATGCCAATATATATCTTTTTTTTATATAAATATATGCCATTATATACATACAGTGATTTACTAAAATACGAACAAAGGGTTTTTTTAGTTTTTGTTCGGTCGTTTTCTTATCCTGCCACTACTTTACTTGTGACAGTCTAATCTTCTTCTTCTTTTTTTTTTTTTTTTTTAAATTTGCTTTTTCCCTGACGAAAAAGAGAATTAACATCAATTGTCATATTGCCTTTTGATATCTATCTTTTTAATTTTGTTAACAAAAAAATATTTATTATAGTTTGTGTAATAAATTGAAAAGTTTTATATATACTTTCATTCAGTTGTTATATATGGGGTGCACAGACCAACTTTCTATTAAACATACACTCTCGGACCATTGGTCTATCCATAACCAAATGGGCATGTCCATTTGGACACATACAATTTATGGTCATTTATGTGTCAAGACCCAAATACACCTACACCCAAATATGTCCAAACCAAATAGGACCATGACCAATTGGTCTGTCCATTGGTTGCAGATTGAAGCAAAATTCATAATCTCATAAACTCATAATTATAGAGCTAAAGGTTTATAAACTCATAATTATAAAGCTAAAGATTTATAAATTCATAATACACTCATAATACACTCATAATACACTTATAATACTCATAAATACACGAAGAAAGAGAGAAGCGGCGAAATAAAAAAAAAAAAAAAAATCCCCCAAATAATAAAAACCCTAATTTTTTAAGATTATTGGACAGCCCACATCTAAACTAGTTTAGATCATATATAAATGGGTTAAATTGGTTTTAGGCCCATTTGACTGTTTTAAATTTGGTAATAACTAAAACCAATCCAAATTAATTTGGACCGAACAGCCCATGGTTTTAGAGACAAATTGACATCTCTAGACATAAACCACCTTTTTTGTTTGTTTGTTCAAACTATATGCCGACTGAAAATATTATTAACTAAAATTTCCTATTGTGACATTCATAATTGGCATGAAGATGATGTCAGTACACTTTGGTTTTGGTCCAATAATACATTTTCCCATCATATCCTACTTTTTGACCTTGTTAATAGTACTCCCGGATTAGCATATATACTCTAGAAGTTCAAACACGACAAACAAAAAAATATAATCTACGCCGAGATTGTTGATTTGTAAGTTACTTAGCTTATATTTAAAAATGGTACCGATCTACTGAATTTGGGACCAAAATAACCAATAGTCGGATGAACATATATACCAATATAAACTAGGATAGCTACATAATTAAGTTTGAGGTTCTCACATATATGCATATATAGAAACTGACATTCGAAGAATATGTCCATATTTAATATTTAAATAAAAGAAGTAGTATAGAACTAAGCCAAATAAACTAATTAGAATGAAGAAAAAAATAATGTTGAAAATGACATATTAAACCCACAAAACGAAAAAGCTTAATGAAAAGGTAGCAAAGTGACCAGGAATCCCATGATTTCTC
Organism: Camelina sativa; assembly: GCF_030686135.1. Lineage (NCBI taxonomy): Eukaryota > Viridiplantae > Streptophyta > Magnoliopsida > Brassicales > Brassicaceae > Camelina > Camelina sativa. Next base: position 242,380 of record NC_141894.1, read on the forward strand.
GAACTATAACATATCCACTCATTGTTTTAATAAACACATTATATTTGATGATACAATTTTTTTTTTATCAAATTGTTATGTTTTTCAAAATAGTGTTTTAAGTATATATTATTATTAACGTTAAAGCATTATTTTTTCCCATATATAATTTGTTATAATATTTGATAACAGTAGATCAAATAATTTTATTGGGTTTGGAACAAATTATTATCCAAAAGAGAGTTGGGAGAAGTGGAGCCGACACACGTCGACCCCTAGCCCCTTAAGGGACACCCCATGTGGTCACGTGTAAACGTTTGTTTGTCTTAATAGAAAGTTTAAGTTTGAAGTATTCGGGAGAGAAGTCTCATCACATAGAAGATAGAAGCGAGAGTTAGCCTCTTCTTTAGTTGTTTGTTGCAATAAACACAAACACAACTTCCCCATTTTCTGCTTTTTTTGTTCAACCCTTACACACTCCAATCACAATTCTCAAACCATACATAAAACAATAAAAGTAATCTCAACCAAAGAAAAAAAAAAGAAGATGATGAAAACTCCAATTTAGTAAAGGGAAAAGAAAAACCATTTCAAATATATTGAAACGGTTTTGGTTTATCCAGAGGAAATGAAGGAGAAGGCGGAGAGTGGCGGGGGCGTAGGATACGTGAGAGCAGATCAGATAGATTTAAAGAGTCTAGACGAGCAACTGCAGAGACACTTAAGCAGAGCATGGACGATGGAGAAGAGGAAGAGTTTGAGTGATGGCGAAGACAACGTAAATAATACCCGACATAACCAGAACAGCTTCGGACATCGACAGCTTGTGTTTCAGAGACCGCTTCTTGGTGGTGGATATAGCAGCAACAACAACAACAACAACGACATAATTAGGTCGACGGAGGTTGGGAGGTCAAGAAGAGAGTGGGAGATTGATCCTTCTAAGCTTATCGTAAAAAGTGTGATTGCTCGAGGTACTTTTGGTACGGTTCACCGTGGAATCTACGATGGCCAAGATGTCGCCGGTACAAATCTCTCTTTCTCTCTCTCATCATTCATAACTTTTTTGTTTTCTGTATTTGTACAAATAGAGTGTGTTTTAGATATACACGTACGTAGAACGTACCCTTTTTGTCAAATAATTTAGGGAAGAATCGAAACTTACTTTCCGGAAAAAGAAGTAAAAAATTTTGAAATTTGTGGAAAACTATTTTTTTATATCTAGGTGTCTTAATAGGTGATCAGTAAATTAAACAAGCATGCATTAGCAGTGTAATGCGAAATGCCGGCTGATTTATATTCCGTGAATTAGTGATTAAAGTTAAGAAACTAACAAAAACATGTTTTTTTTTAATTAATATATATTCAGTTCTTAGTGTAATATTAACAAGTAACAACACAAATTTGACCTTATGTCAATCTGCAAAACTCAAAACTCAATCTACCTACTCGGCATTTAAAAAGATATTTCATATAAGTAATTTTTTCCTTCAAATATTTGGATGTACGTATTCAGTTAAACATTTTTTTTCCAATGTAACTCATGATTCATGTGTGAAAAATATTGTTATAAAACAGTGAAACTACTAGACTGGGGAGAAGAGGGGCACAGGTCAGACGCAGAGATAGCTTCGCTTAGAGCTGCTTTCACTCAAGAAGTAGCTGTTTGGCATAAGCTTGACCACCCCAATGTCACCAAGGTACACTAAATTCACTCTTACATATCGGTGTTGAACCGAAATCGATTTAAGCCGATTAACCAAAACATGATTGAGTTGTTGATATCCAAAAATACTCACATGTATGTATGGATAGAGTAGGTAGGTGTACGTTTATGTCTGTTTTTAATACAAACGTTACGTCTTTTTTGAGCATTAAATAAAAGATGTCATGTGTTTCTGGTGTATTCATTTTGTCTGGTGGATAAAACAAAAAAAAAGTTCATAGGAGCGGCGATGGGGACATCGGAGATGAGCATACAGACGGAAAACGGACACATGGGAATGCCGAGTAACGTATGCTGCGTCGTGGTTGAGTATTGCCCCGGCGGCGCACTCAAATCATTCCTCATCAAAACTCGCCGCCGCAAACTCGCCTTCAAAGTCGTTATCCAACTCTCCCTTGATCTTGCTCGCGGGTACATTACATATTGCATATCGGTTCATCAATTTCTTCCGGTATAACCCGGTTTATGTTTTTATTAACCTTTTGTCTTGGTGATTATTATATATGTAAATTAGGTTGAGTTACTTGCACACTCAAAAGATTGTGCATAGAGACGTGAAAACGGAGAACATGCTTTTGGACAAGTCACGCACCTTAAAAATTGCAGATTTCGGTGTGGCTCGCCTCGAGGCCTCCAACCCTAACGACATGACCGGTGAAACCGGAACCTTGGGCTACATGGCTCCCGAGGTGTTAAATGGGAGTCCCTACAACAGAAAGTGCGATGTGTATAGCTTCGGGATATGTCTATGGGAGATTTACTGTTGCGACATGCCTTATCCTGACCTCAGCTTCTCCGAAGTCACCTCCGCCGTCGTCCGCCAGGTTTTTCAAAATAACCTTTTTTCGTAGTTATTTATGAAAATGATTACGTAAAAGAGTATATATATATAGACATTTATGTTTTTGAATAACTAGAATCTGAGACCGGAGATACCTAGATGTTGCCCAAGCTCGTTGGCAAACGTGATGAAGAGGTGTTGGGATGCGAATCCGGATAAGCGGCCAGAGATGGACGAAGTGGTGGCAATGTTGGAGGCTATTGATACTTCTAAAGGCGGAGGAATGATACCTCCTGACCAGCAACAAGGCTGTTTCTGTTTCCGCCGACACCGAGGCCCATGAAGTATAAACTACGTTTCCATTATTATTAGTATCATCATCAACTCTTACTATTTTGGAAGTAGAGAGATTATTATTATTTATGAAAATTTGATTGTGGGGGTTATTAAAAATGTTTTATTTAGTTGGTGTTTGATTCATAGGATGAATGTCGTGTACCTATTTCAAACGATCATCGTTATTACACACAAAACCTAATTCTTGCTCTTTGCTTGTTTTATAGTTTGTCAATGTTTTATTGGTTAACAATGCATTAAACCTGATCATAGATTATAAAGCATTAACTATTAAAGGGATTACATCAATTATTTTTTCTTGAAAAGAAAAAAAAAAAAGATATAAATTCAGACTTTTCTTCATAGGAAAAAGTTATGCACCTTTAAATTCCTCTCACAAAATTAAAATAAACAGAGTACATTATACATGAACCGAGCAAAGGGGAAAGAGAAGAGGAGTAGTTAACCGGAGATTTTGTAACTGGGATTAGCGAGATTCTCTAAACCGGAGACAACTTGAATGGATTCAATAACATCACCGACTTTAAGATCAGCTAGAAAGTCTTCGTTATCAGTAACGTAACCAAAGACTGCGTAACGACCATCCAAGATGTTGGAATTGCTTGGTGTCAGCTCACTCTCTTTAAGCAGCCAAAACACTTGGCTTGATCCTGAGTCATTCTCAAACTCCTGTTTGTATGTATGTGTAAGTACACCAACTTAATAAACTATGGAAAAGAAGAAGAAGAAGAACTCACTTCTCTTGCCATAGCCATTGTCCCAAATGCGTTGAAAGGAAGCATAACCTGAGCCTTGTAGAGACCCAGCTCCTGTTCACCAACACCAATAACCAAACAAACAGCTTAAAATCGATGTTAATAACTATAATAAGTGACTGACAAGGAGAGGTTTTAGGAGGTTTACTTCAAGAGTTGAGCCGTAGAAAGGCGTTTTCTTTCCAGTCACCATAATCTCAAGAGGAACTGTCCGCGTTTTCTCTGTGCTTGGATCAATAAATCCTTCTGCAGGACCTTCTGGATCTCCGGTTTGTACCACAAACCCATCAGCTGAAACCAAAAAAAACACACATTAAGTTTCTAATCCCATATATGAAGTAAGGCAAAAGTGAAACTGAGAGTAGTCTTAATTACATCTCTGGATCTCCATGCCATCATAGAAATGGCGCTCTACCAAGTCCACAAAGTTGCCGGCGGTAACAGGGGCGTTATAACCATCAAGAACAATGCGGAAGACACATTCCTCAAGGTTGGGATTGTCCTTGATCTTGACCTTCATGTCCACACTGGCTCTTCCCTTGAGAAGAGGCATGTTCCGATACTCTTCTGGCACTTCATATGGGAAGCCATCAACCATATCCTCTTCTATTCTGCGAATGCCCCACACGAAGATCTCAGCTGCAGTCATCAATCACAAAATGAGCATAACCCATCTCACTTTCCGTTATAGAATTATGTTTCTTTTATCCCTCATCCCTCAGTTATACATACCCCTAAAGTTACTTTAAAGTTTAAAAAACACTCACCCGCCAACATATTTGAGAATCTCTTTCTGTTTTGGAGCAACCGCATCTCTTTTACGATCTTCCACAATCTTTAGCATATCTTGCATACCAGCTTCCAACTTTTCGATCATCTCATTGCCATGATCCTTCTTCGATTCAGCAAAACCTGCCACTATCATAGTTTTCCCTTGCTGCAACGATCGACTTGCCTGCCTCACATTCTACAGTAGGCAAACACAAGAACCAACAACTGAAATGCTCAGATTCCTTTAATAAAAACAGAACAAGAAACCTGCAAATTCAACTGATCGATCATTGAAAACACTAAGAAGTACTTATGTGTACTCTTAACTCCCTACCCGTTCAACAGAATCGAGAGCTTTAACACCAGCAATCTTGAGGCTATCAGTGATATCCTCAAGAGGCTTCTGAACTTCTCTGATGGCTTTGTTGTCAATAGGCAATGCATATCGTAACAAAGCCCCTGGATCTTTGATCGGAGGACCAGAGATCAACACTGAGACATCTGGGATCGCTGGATTCGCCGCCACAGCGTAAGCATCGGGAGGCGAAGAAATCGAAGGAACTGCAGCTATTAGACCAACTGATAAAGCTAACGAAAGAGCACACTCTTTCAATGATGAGAATGCTCCTCTCTGCATCCAAAGAAACCCATTCAGTTTCAGATGCCGTGAGCCATAAGTTTTAGCGCTAGTTTTCGACAACAACAATCTCGCAGCATTGTGATGTAGTAAGACTGTAAGAGGTATTAATTCCAATCTCTCAAAGAAAATATAAGTTTCACACAGTAAAAAAAATCGACTTAAAAAATCACCTAATCACATTGTGCATTGGTGAGTGTTTTTTTTTTTTTATAAGAAATTGATAACAGAGAGAAGGGAATCAGAAAGACCTAACCTGCTTGTTGTTGCCGGAAGAAGAACAGCGAACTTGGAGGGTTTTTTTAGAGCAGGAAAAATCGAATCTTTTTCGGGGAAAGCTGGAGGAATTGACGAAACTAAATGTGGGAACAGAAGCAAACGACGCCGCCATTGGAGAAGCACAAAAATTGACAAAGGGTATGCGTGATGAAGTAAGAGAGATGATGATACTATTTCAGAGAGAAATTGACATTGGATTAGGGAGTGCTTCTGTTCTGTCCGAAACGAACATAGAGAGAGAGAGAGAAAGTGAAAAGTATTACTACTAGTATTATTTGTCTGTATCGGGGAATATTTTTTTTCAATTGGATGATGAGAGGATTGAGGAAGAAGAAGAAGAGGATAAGAGGGGTTTTTGTTTTTGTGATTCTCTCACTCTCTGGATAAGATATAATTCCACATTATTATTTTAATATTTTCTATCTAATATGGGCCGTTAATTGAACCTTGTTTGCCTGATCTGTTCAATTATATGGGCCTGTTTTGACATAACAATTTTTTTTAACATATCGTAGCATACTTAACGAAAAAAAAACTAAAAGCAACAGATACATGAAAACATGTCAAAAAAAAAAAAAAAAAAAACAAACTAAGAGATACATGAAAACATATTTTTTTCTTTGTAAATAAAAATGTTAATATCATTTTCTTCAATTGTTTGGAGTGGAAGTTCTAGGATTCTAACTTTTGTTTGACCTTACTTGAGGAAGAGAGTTTTGCTTGCAGCATCATCATCTTACGTTCAATGTTAGTCACATCTTTATATGAAGTCAACCTGAACGTAATTATAATTCTTTTTTGGGAAAAAACCTAAGATTGACCAAATTAAGAGATTAGTTACTCAATTAACTTATAAAATATGAAGGTTAGTTGAGTTATTTTTATGTCTAAAATACATTTTTTTTTTGTCAAAAAAAAAAGAAGTCAAATTTACCTTTTAAAAAAATCTCTAGCATTTTTTAAACAATTTTAAATATTTTTAAAAGTCTATCGGATTAGTTGTGACATATTTGTTTATGTACGACAGATTTATTTTTGCACGACATATTTATTTGTGCATGACCGATAGATTTATTTTGGATGACAAATTTATTTGAAGATAGTTATAACAAATTTATAATTAGTGACATATTTATTTTTTAACGATAGACTTATTTATAAATACACCACATATTTTGATAATTTAACCAAAAATATATGTCGTTTGATAAAAAATTTGTTAATCTGTTGTTTGATAACAATTTATTTATTTTATTTTTTTACGAGGTACCAATATCGTTCCTCGAACCATGGTGGGACTCCAATATCATGCTGAGTCATCACTACTTTGCTGTCTGAGTATTGGTGTTTGATAACAAATTTATTTGATGTAATTATAGTGGCAACAAATTTATTTTTATGTTATGGCAGATTTGTTTTTTGTTATAACAATTTTGTTTTTAGGATTCTAAAAATCTGATGTTTGTTATCAAATTTGTTTATATTAGTTGCCATATTCACCATTAAAATCATTAATTTTTTCCCTATTTTCTATTTATACATCATATTTTTATACATTAACATAGATATATGTTTTAAGTCATATTTTATACATCTTATTTTTGACAAATCATAATTTTATACATCAGATTTTTTTATCATATTCTTTTTGTAGAGATTTGAAGAAAACTATATTTTAAACATCAACACAGATATTTTTTTTAAATAATATTTTGAAATAATATTTTATTTCATTATAGTTTTATAAAACATATTTTCGAAATTTTCTTTTAAAAAATCATATTTTAATACATAATATTTTTGTAAACATATTTTCAAATAAAAAATTAAAAATCATATTTTAAATTATATTTTTATATAGATTATTATTATTATTTTTTAATTTATTTCAAATCTTTTTTTTCTAAGAATAAAAATTAATTATTATTTTTTGGGTTTTTGGTCTTTTTTACATAAATATTGTGTCAATCTAGTGATGGTATGTCAATTGAGTTATTTTTACCCAAATTTGGGTTAATTCTAGTGTATTTTCATTTTTTTTTTCTTGTTTCGTACTTAGGGAACAAATTATGTAGCTATATAATCAAATCTTACTTTATTCTTGCTCTATACTATAATCAAATCACTCTTTACTACGATATCTTTAAGAAGTCGATTACTTGAAAGATGTATGTTACTGTAGTTGTTACTTAGTTTGTTTCCTAATTTAAATAAATTCATATCATCATCTGGTGGTTGTCTATGAAATAGAAGGCAACGCTTCACGAGTGATTCTTCTATCTATCACTCTAAAAAGAAATTGCTAGCTAGAATTCAATTGTCTTTCAACTAAATACTATACGATCTAGACTAGTAAAGGGTTACGTGACGAATGTACGTACATACACGTAACATGTACTGTTGTAAAATTCTATATGTATGTATTGATAACCTGTAAAGAGATAAACGTGTGTAGTATACGTGTGTGGTTTGAGATGAAGAAGAAGTTGAATATCACTCACTGTTCGCATACAGTTAGAATTGAAAACCCATACCATAATGAATGGACCTTCTCAAACGAAAAGACTGAATATACTTTTTTAATATAAATTTAATATTTATATCTATCCTTTTTATCTTTCTGAAAATGACATCGTGGTCGTGACCCTCACCAAAAAAAAAAAAAAAAAGGCTAATATGAATATCATGACAGATAGTAACGATTCCAGTTAAAGTTTTCCTCTATTTAATATAGAAATAGAAGAAGGGAAATAAGAAAGAAAGAAAAGATAGTGGAGGAAACTATTAAAAAATATGAATGGTGCTCACACACCTTTATAGATTGATCTTCTTTTCGCAGAACCACACACATGGCGACACAATCCACTACGAACACACACAGTCACACACAATGTCCTAACTAAAAGTCATTTGTTCCTCTCAGGTGTTCTGCTTCTTTTCTTTTCTTTCTTCTTTAAACAGTACACACCATTTTCTTTCAATTGAAGTTTTTAAAATACGCGTCAGTATAATTTATGCCGTAATGAAAATAAAAATAATCCATTATATGAAAGAACCACCCCTGTGAAATGTAATCTATTTTCGTAACCCTTTTTCTTAAACGATAATCCATGGCAATCTGTAACTATTTGTTGTTTTTTGTTTCTCTAATTAACATTTATGTTCTTTCAATACTTTAATTTCATGAACTATTCGTGCAATCACCTTTTTGTGTAAAGCAAATAATAGAGGGATAAAGAAAAAAAGTCCCCTGTTTTTGGAAAAACATAAAGGAAAACCTCAGAAGACACTATCCAATGAAAAAGATGCCACCATATTTTCGTGGCCTCTTAGCTTAGCTGTGAAGAAAAAAACAAAAGAAAAATCTTGATTTTTTATTTGTATAGCTATTTTAATAATCAAGAATCAAGATGAATATATTTTTTACTTTCTCAAAAAAACAATTTCAGATTTGTTTGTTTTGCTTTGTTTAATTAGTGCTAAATTGAGAAAACTTATTGATAGACGAAAAGTTAATCAAACATACATTCCATTATGAGCTAAGTGTACCTTTCAAAGATTCTTTTCTAAAAACATTTTGAGATCATAGAATATAGGGAGTCAACTTACTTAGTTGTGTCTAATTAAGTTGTTTTACAATTTATATTCATCATATACTCTATGGAGTAATAGTTAACTAAACATATATAGAAGCTTTAATTCTAAAGTGGCTTAAATATGCAATCACTATAATGCAATGTTTTCACGCCTGGCCCGGACCGGCCGGTCCGACCGGTTAACCTGCGACCCGGAGACTTCACCGGTTCGGAAATAGTACTAATAACCGGTAGTAATAAAATCAGCAAAACCCAGAAAAAACCGCTATTAACCCGTGACCCGGTGAATCGGTTGACCCGGCCGGTTAGTGGTTCAAAAAAATTCAGTTGATTTTTGGAAAAAAATATAAAGTTTCACAGTTTCAATTATTTTAAAACCTTTTATTCCTTTAGAGTTTCGATGGCACACCTCTCATCTTCAACTTATTTGTCATCTCTGATCTCTCATACTTTGCGTAAGAAACCGTTGGTTGTTCTATATTAATCTTTCTCTATTATTCTGAAAATTCATCTTTATTTGTGATTATCATGTGTTTAATTGATTTAGAATATTAAACTATTAGTATAATCTTTTTCAGATCTGTGTTTGATATTTCTATGTTGTGAATTTAACAGGAAATGGTAAGAGAGGAAGTGGAAAACTATGAAGAAAAAGCAGCTGCAAACCGTTCAGTCCGAAGAAAAAGTGATATTGCTTGGCCGTATGTCATTCAATCAAAAGACCCAAAGTGATAATATGATGAAACACCATCTTAATGGCGTGAAAGGGAATACATATGTGTGTTCGAAGATTTATGCAGATGTGCGATTGACCCGTGGTTGAACCCGGTTGACCCGGTGACCCGATGACTCGAGAGGTAGTCCGGTTCGTCATCCGGGTCGGATTTTAAAACATTGCTATAATGATTATGATCTTGCTTATTTTAGCATATTATTCTCCTTTTTTTTTTTTTTTTAAGTGAGATCATTATCGTTTGGGGAGAAGTGTTAAAAAAAAAAAAAAACCCATTCCTTCATAGGATGGCAAATTCCTCTACCTTTCAATTTTCTTTAGAGTACTCCCTTTTTTCTTTTCTTTAAAAAAAAAAAAAAATCTTAAGGGTTATTAATTTCTTCCCTCTTATATTCTTATTTGGGTGGTGAAAGATATTCCTTTATTAGAAAGGTCCATTGGTAGCCAACTGGCTAACACATGGAATGGAAGCAGACAATAACGTACGTAAATTTAGCATATTTTCTCATCTATTATATAGACAAACATAATTCTTCTATCAAACATATACCATGGATCATATAGTTTGTAATGGAGCGATCAATCTGATTGGAATGGTTTTTCTTGATCAACAATATTTATGCATCCATAATTAATATGTATGCAATGCAAGAGCTGAGCATATATTGATATATAAAGTCATATAAACATGCATACACACATGATATATGTATAATACAGTATACGAGTATTTGCATTTTGGGTAGCCGAAGAGTCATAAAGAAATGAAAACGAAGGAGGAATATATATCTTTAAGGGTAAATAAATTTAAATATGTTATATATGTTGAATTATACTTATATCACTGGAAACAAGATCATGAAATACTAGTAGCTAGTAACTAGTAAGTACTGTAGTAACTAGTAACGATTAACGATTAACTCACAGAAAATAGTTCAATCAGAAATCATAAAAAAAAAAAAAGGGACAGGACGAAGCTACGTGGGGACTTGTGTAACATGATAAGTTTATTAACTAATATGTTTATATTAGTATATCAAAAAGAACAGTACCCTATAGGGCCCTGAATTAGTGCGGCGATTATAAGCAGTTCCATGCACCTAGTCTGTTTTTTTTCCTCCGTAAGGTGTGACATAAAATTGATATTCACCAAAATTTTGTTGTATACATTTTTTAAAAAATTGATTTTTTTTTGTTTTTAATTTGGAAAAATATGCAGTTAGGTAAAGTGACAGTAAACGAAGATAATATGATTAACCTTAAATGTGAAAAGTAAAAGTATATATAGAAGCAATTTCTTGTAATAGTTAACAAAGTGATTAACAATAGACTAATAGTATAATGTTGTTTGTGCAAGACGTCAAGGTGCAGCAGCATATATATTAAGAGATAAAGAAAACAAATACTATAAAAGAGATAGGAATGACGTGAATTTGATTTTTACAGAATTTTTAAATGAAATGATGATAATGTGACATAGCTGTGCACAAGGTTAAGACACAGGGTGACGAGGACCGTTGGATAAAATAGGATAAAGCGTAGATCCGACACTGACCCGACCGTCGAGCATGAACCCCTAACTCCTACCACACTCTCTGCTTTGGCCGAACCACCCCCAAATCTGATTTTTGTATTTTATTTTATATAACTATTTTCTTTTTAAAAATATTAAATAACAAAAAAAGAGAAGATATAATGCAAATCTAACGGTGGAGATCTGTTACCGAGTCCACTCGCTAAAGAAAGTGGACCCTACAGAGCTCAGAAAAGTCCACTTCCGATTGTAAATATTATAAAAACGAAGCCAATCACATTCGAATTACCACAATTGTCCCCATTTCCCTTTTTGATGTCATGTATCAATCAACAGAGAGAAATTAAAAAAAAAAAAAAAAATCAATTTATACTATTAATTGGAGAGTACACTTAGGCATAAAGAAAAAGACAAAAACATAACATATATCCATATTGCCAAACACACCCATTTACCTACATAATTAAAAAAAAAAAATACTAAACTGGTAACAGCTTTTAAAGAAATAAATGATTAACTCTTTTCATAATTGGTTAAACGATGGATACTTAGATTTCAAATCTAATTTTGGATATGGTAATAACCCATAAATAATTAACTTCGAAAATATTAAGTTTTCTAAATATTTTTTTAAATTAAATATTAAACATTTATAGTTTTCTAAATTCAGTTAGTCTTCGTGTGTTAAATTTGATTCAAATTATTCCAGTATTTTAGGAAGCTATATTAACTACAAAAATAATACATCTTATATTTTATGAAATTATATTCAGTATAAATAATAAGTTCAAATATTTTAGAAAACTATATTAATGATTAAGTATAAGAGATCTCAATCTTTAACAAATATTCTAATAATTAAAGTTAGAGGTTTATACAATTTTCTAAAAACACGATTACAAATTAAAACATGACATTAAATCTCTTTTAAAATGATAACTTAAATTGATACGAGATGCTAATTAGTTGAAATTAATTAAATATTTCATAAAATATAAAAAATAATTTTTAAATATATATAGCTATACAAAAACGAAAACACAATAATTATATTAAAACATTTATCATCAATTTTATTATCTTTCTAATATACAAAATGAAAAGATTAATGAGAATAAAAAATATCAAAGATGTTCTGAGGCTTTCTCATATCTTTATCAAATTAAATTAGACAAAGTTATATTTAAATTAAATTAGACAAAGTTAAATTAGAACAAAGTTATATTTAAATTAAATTAGACAAAGTTAAATTAGAAAAAGTTATATTTTCTGTCAAAATTTATGTATAATAGGTCTTCTCACTATTTTTAATAAAATACAAACAATTAAAAAAAACCCTACACGAAAGTGCGGGTTGATCCATAGGTTTAGTTTATAGAAATTAACCCCAAATAATTTGAGTTTTACTAATACATAATTAATTAAAAATACTAATGTATAGGGAAGATCAAGTAAGAGACGAGAACAAATAATTTTTTTGAAAAACATTATATAAACTATTTTTATAGAAAAAAAAACCAAGAAATATATTTATATATATATCAAGATGGGATTATAAAATTTGGATAGTTAAATTAAATTTCAAGTGAATCCAAAATTTATGGTGAAGCGATTATTATTTCAAACATTTAGAAATTTGATGAAAGAAAACCAATATAAGTTTATGTTATAAATGCTGTACCAAATAATTATATTTACAAATAAAATGTATGTGGATGCGAATCATTTACCTACTTCCTTATTTGTTGGACTAAAACATACAATATCAAATTGATAAAATCTTATTAGAACTACGGTTATAAGATAGAACAAAACACATGACATACTATATATGAGACGGGACGGGTTCCCGAAACAGACATACTATCTTTCTTTTACTACTTTTTAATGTACGTAAATCTAATCATCCTCTTTTCTAAATCAAACTAAAAATAAATTGGCACAAAGTTGGATTATGAATGTTAATAACATTTTTAACAAATAATAACTCTGCATAGTCCAAACCTAATTGCAAACTTAGTTTTTAAAAAAATTAACCCCGCACGCATGTACGGGTCCAATCCCTAATCTAACTATAAAATTATCGGATTATGTTGGAAGAAGAATATGGAAATTTTTGATCAAAAAGGTCAGTTCACAATCATCATATCTAAGAACATGTTAATTTTTGTAGCTAAAACAGATATATTAAGTATTAACGTTTGAATTTGATACCCTAACAACAACAAAAAAAACATTACTCGTGTACCCCCAAAAGAAAAAGGGTATTAAGGTAAATCAGCAAAGAGGGCCTAGTGGTGTGTATAAAAGAGCGCGCTTGTTGAAGCTAATGAGTTTAGCCGATTGCATTGCAAAAGCCAACCAACAAAAGGGAACCAACTTTGTTCTATTCTCTCTCTTTCTCTCTCTCTCTCTCTCACTTCTATCACAAGTCTTCTCACACTCTTTAAAAAAACTACTAATCGTCGATATTTGGAAATCAATATAGGTTTCTTGTTTTGATAGTACTGGCTGTGATTCTTGGCTCCCTCTGGCAGAGCGGAGGGGAATTGTTTGTAGTTCATGATGGGATTTTGCATATGCCCGTTGGAGTCACCCGTGAGATTACTATGGAGCACAAGCTTCTTCCGCCATAAGATCATGATCTTTTAATCCTATTCTCTTTGGTTTCCAATACAAATCTTGATCGATCCATCTTCTTTGATAAAATCATCTCTCGCTGTGATCCTCTTTTTCTTTGTTTCTTTCTCTCACAAGTTGTTTCTTTATTCCTTCTTCTCTTCTCTGTTCAAAAATCATTATGGAATCAAATTCGTTTTATTTCGATCCATCAGCCTCACAACACGGCAACATGTTCTTCCTTGGGAATCTCAATCCAGTCGTCCAAGGTTATTTCCTGATCACCACTCAAATCTAATACTATTGATTCAAATTTGACCTTATTAGGTTAGCTAGGTGTGTGAATTTCCCCTGTTTTTACTGTTTTCTAGATAAATGCTCTAGCTAGGAACCCGCATTAGAACAATTATGAATATTGTTGTGTTATTGTGTAGTTATTATATATTGTGACAGTTTGGTTTATATATAAATATCATTATATATGTTGGATTGGGAAGGAGGAGCAAGATCGATGATGATGATGAACATGGAGGAAACATCAAAGCGAAGGCCCTTCTTTAGCTCCCCTGAGGATCTCTACGACGAGGAATATTACGACGACCAGTTGCCCGAAAAGAAGCGTCGCCTCACTTCCGAACAAGTACAAATTCCTTATTCATCCAAATAATATTAGAAGAAGAAGAAGATAAGTCTGAAACATGATTGATTTAGCTAGCTAGGGTTAATAATATATACATGATGCATGTGTTTCAGGTGCATCTGTTGGAGAAAAGCTTCGAGACAGAGAACAAGCTGGAGCCAGAACGCAAGACTCAGCTTGCCAAGAAGCTTGGTCTACAGCCGAGGCAAGTGGCCGTGTGGTTTCAAAACCGCCGGGCTCGTTGGAAAACAAAACAGCTCGAGAGAGACTACGATCTTCTCAAGTCCACTTACGACCAACTCCTCTCTAACTACGACTCCATCGTCAAGGACAACGATAAGCTCAGATCCGAGGTTTTTATTACATCCAACATCAATTTATCATCATCATCTCAAGAATTTTAAATATGAATGAATGATTTAATCTACCTAAGGAAGAGAAAGCATCAAGTGAAAAAAGAAGAACATGCTTTTAATTTTCTTTTTGCTTTCAAGACAAGCTGATTGGAGAATATATTATTATTATTATACTAGAAAAAGATAGAAAGTTGGGAAGAATACAAATCAATCAAAGAAGAATTATATAATTAAGGGGAGGTTGCTTGTGTTGACCGTTGTGATTGAAAAAGTTAAGAATCTTTCCACAGGTTACTTCACTGACCGAAAAGCTTCTTGGCAAAGATGAAGAAGCTAATGAACTACCTCCGGGTCGTCAAGTCCCCGAACCCAACCAACTTGATCCGGTATACCTCAACCCGGCGGCAATCAAAACCGAGGACCGGTTAAGTTCAGGGAGTGTTGGGAGTGCGGTACTTGACGAAGACGCACCTCAACTACTAGACAGCTGTGACTCTTACTTCCCCAGCCTCGTACCCATCCACTCCCAACAAGACAACATCGCCTGTGATAATGACCGGGCCTGTTTCTCTGACGTCTTTGTGCCCACTACTTCACCGTCGCACCATCACAGCGAATCATTGGGATTCTGGGGTTGGCCTTAATTATTATATATATACATCTACTATTTATGTGTGCGTTTATTATTAAAGTACAACAGTCATGTCGTTGCCATGTTTGCTGACGAAAACCCCCCGCATAATTGTGGAATCATTCAGCAATTTCACGGTATTTGATAAGTTAAAAGTATTACTATGAAGTCACTTCAATTTAGTACTACTACCAATATAAAATCACCGGTTGTTGTGAATACTTATTGCTACCAAAACAGCCCTCACAAGTCATAACGATCCATTAAGAAAGAGATTTTATAAAGAATTGAAGTGTTTCCGTTCTAACATCAGTTGATACTAATTAATTCCACATTAGTCAGTCTTCTTCTACATATTATGTGTACACATACTCTCTCAAGCTCATTCACCTCTTGAACCGCCATCTACCGCCGTTCCATTCCATGAACCGGACTTCGGCCTCTCCTGTCATGATGAACTACCAAAAACATCCGCAACTTACAGGTCCACTTCCAGATATATAGATAGAAGAAACATTGCCTATATCTACAACATACAGATTGGCTCCACTTTGACTCAACCGGAACAAAAACAAAATCCACATTTCCGGTTCACATTCTCACGAGGCTGTGCCCGCTGAGCTTTTCCGGTGGGTTCAAATAAGTTACTATGATACCTCGGGTTCTTTCCTCTTCTTACCAGATCGCCTGTTTGCTCTGCTGCTTCTTTCTTGTGAATCTGAAACCGGTTGCGACTTCTGGTCTGGTAAGCTGATGATCGGATTTGTTTCATCCATCGGATCTGATGGAGTTATGAGTTTATCGTACGTAATAGCTGCATCAAGGGAGAAGATACGGACAGATAACGTCGAGAGAGTCGATATTTTAGCAGCCGCTGAAAGGGAAGACCAGTACCACCATGCATTTTTCAAGTACCCTGTCTTAACCATGTCTTCTAGCACAATTGTTGCCTGAACCAACTGAAATAAATATGAAACGCATAGAAATTAGAAAATCCAGATTGATCTGTGTATCTATAGATAGAGAGGAGGAAATATACTAATTAAGGATTAGACCAAACCTCATAAATGCTTTGCGCGGATTTAACAAATATACGCCAAGCTCTTCTACGGTCTGGATGCGATTTCGACGGTCTTAAAGCTTCATCAGGTAGTGCCACATCCATATCAAGCAAGTTGGTTTTTAGGAACCTAAAAACCGGCAACGCCTTGCCAGTTATTCGTTTCAACGAAGCCTGTGGAACCACACAGCAGCTTTTCAACCCACTACCTGAGTATTTCTTAATCTTTAGCTCTGAGAAGCCAAAACCCATTCCGCTTGGTTTACTCGGTGGACCGCCAAGGTCGTGTGTAAAAGATCTATCGAATGACATGTTAGATTCAGAATTTAAGCCTTCAACATTGGTTTCAGAACCAGCAAAAATGACCTGATCCCCTGAATCATCACCATCTAGCTTACTGGAATTGGCAGAGATAAGCACTGAGTCGTAAAGATGAGTATTAGACGATGGAAGAAATGTTGCGATGCCATTTGAGCCGATCAGACCGATATCTTTAACCAAATCTCTGTTGGAATCCTTAGTCACAAACTTGGAACAGATCTCCTCAAAATGGTATGGGGATATAGATTCTTCTTCTTGATATCTTATCAACCCAGAATCAAGTTCAGAAACATTGGATATTTCAGCGACATCTTTGCCGGCGCTAGACTTAACATTAAGATAATCGGATTTCAGACTTTCTTTTGCTTTCGAAAAATCAGTGATTTCCTTCGCTTCTTCAGTTGCTAATGAGTAAGGAATACACCTACTCTCAGAGTGGTCCTCAAATTCATCATCACTTGCGAATGTTTTGTGGCATATGAGGCAGTGAATCATGGATGGCAAAATTGCTTCCAAGCATTCGCATCGACACAAATTTTCTTGCTCCGCAACCTTTGTTTTCTTCCCCCGCTTTTTAAACGTTTCCATCTCTAGTTTGATGCATGAACCATATCTCTTCTCCATTGACATGGCAGCCTTGGTCACAAGTCCCCTAGCCAAAACAGGAAAAGACAAATTCTGAGCTTCTTTCTTTTCCTTTTGAAGGTCCCCAAATCGTAACCTTTTCCAGCACAAAATAGACTCTCTCAGGTCTCTTTCTTTCGGGTCATCATCATGAAGCCATTGGACGAGCTCGCTTATCTCAGCTTCGGTTTCATAATATGTCCAGGGTGAAAGCGTTAGTCTTCCATGGTCAATGGCATGGAGAAACGGAGAGGGGGCTCTTGAACCCGTCAAATCGGCTTGAACAGGTTTTTGCAAAGATATGCTTCCATCAACCAGTATACGCGGATTTTCATCTGGGAAGCAGCAACCCCAATATAAACGACCGCTAGAATCGTTTCCCAGAAAGTCTCTTCGTATAGATTGCTTTAGAAGCTGTGACTCTACACTTCTGATTGATAGCTGCAGATTCTGAATATCATTACTAGTGGCAATCAAATCCTGTTGACAAGCCTGCAACTCTTGAGAAGCCTGAGAAGATGCATCATGAGCTGTCTGCAATTCCACTGCATTGGAATTTAGAGAATGTGTTTCGTGAATTCTTCCAACGGACTTGTGCAAGGTATCTTTTTCACAAGACATAATATCCGTTACATGAGGAGAGGTATCTGCTACAGGCAACTCATGCCTCACAGGGGATGTAATTTTCTCTGGGGAAGAAATCTTGCTCGCACCGGAATTAACATGCAAATCTCCAGGTTGAGAATCGGTATCAAGTGGAGCTTTACCTTGATTTTTGTTAAGAAATGCAGTAGAGGAAGTCTCATCATCATGAGTAACTCCGTCTCCAACAACGCCCTCCTGTGGTCGTTGATCACATCCCATATGGTCTGCAAAGTGACTTGAATTATGTAGTTCGCTTGCTTCCTTCAAAATATTAGGTTCAACCTTTGCGAGTTTAGCCATCAAGAATTCTTGCCGCATTTTTGCGTTTTTCCATTCTGAGGAAAGAGAGCGCAATTTCTGCTGCATTTCAATTATCGCTTCGGCACATTGCTCGAGGTGTTGATGGACAAGGGATGAGCTGAGCAGTTCATCGCATAGAACCTTAAGCAGCATGATTCTCTGCATCAGAATAGGTATAAATTCAACCACAATACAAGTGAAAATAGCACCAAAAGATTGTAAGAATCCATAGATGGCAATGCATAAGCTAAATATCACATATGAAATTATAGTCATAGTCTTCATCTCCAAAAGAGAATGAAAAATTGACAGATTTCAAATGAATGAGCAAGAAATGAGAGACAAGTTTCAAAACTGACCTCCTCAGCACTGAACTCCCAGTAGTCCTTTTCTTTCATCACATCTGCCAGGTGAGCAGTCATTTCCATAGAGGCTCGGGTGAGTTCCCCCTGATACTTTCTACCTTTTCGCCGCCTGACTAGTTTGTAAGATTCCAAAGCCTCTTGAGCCATGCGCTTGGCAATGACACAAGATGGACAATACCAATTTCCATCAGGAATTCTGATAAGAGGTGGATTTAAACAATATGTGTGATACTCAGCATCGCATGTATCACACAAGAGAACACTGTCATCATCTTTGTCAACGCCGCATACTTTACATACCCCCTCATCCCACGGGGCCTTGGGAAGTTTATTTACTGAAACAACTATTTCCTTAATTTCCTTCTTCATCTCTGCATTTAAGCATTCCAATTTCATGTAGTCCACAAGTTTCTGAACAAGTGGTAGAACCTATACCAGAAAACAAATAAAGGCTTGAAACTTGAGAAAATAATTGCACCCCAATACTGCAGTTATTCTCATAGAAAAAAGGAGACCATGCATGCAATTTCTGAATTGCGAACATAACGAAAATTATACACGCACACAAAAGGAAGAACCTTTCTAAAGCATATAGCATTAGTGGACATCTTCAGATGCCTCTTTGATCATAAAGGCCTATAACTTGCACAAATAATAAATCTCAAAACATTTTATTCCACAAAGATGCCAAAATATAAATGACTGTCTCCACGTCTAGATGCTACTAAGTAATGAATATAACTTATTGTGTAGAGCATAACAGAGAAAGGAGGGAGAAGACAAACCTCAGCCTCGTATAATGACTTGAATTTTTCAGACAAAGTTGCAACCAGTTCCACATAATCGGGCTGATCCGCATACATAACACGTATACTACTCCACAGCTGCAAATTAGAAAGCTACAGTTAGCATGTCATTCATGAGAAAAATCAAGTTGCATGCATTAAAAAGACCCGCGTCCAGGGATATACCATCAAAATGAAAAATTTAAATTAAGTCATATACTGTCAGACTCAATTGCTGGCTAAAAAATTATCCAATGAACCAGCAAAAGTTCTGGCGTTCAACGGAAAGCTTAGCCTGGTACTGCTGTGACATAAAGAGAAGGCAAAAATATTCTAAATATAACCTGGCTCTTGGGATACTTTTACATTTATGCATCTAAACTAGCAGTGTGAAATTAACAACACAAACATACGATACCTAAATTGATCATATAGCACTTATACTATAAGCATTCAGAAACTAATTCCTACTTCGCACAAGAAGCATCATGCCATCAATTGCACCCAAAAAAAAAAAAAACAGATTTTAGAGGGAAAATCCCACCTCAAGAACATCCTCAAGAAAAGCTTCAGTTGATCCGTTGTATGCACCAGCAGCCAATCTCAAATCAATAGTTCTGAAGTCTAAGGGCCGCGAAACCATGGCAGGTGATCCCAGGAGCCCGTCATCATCATTATCACTGGAATTCAGTAACTTTCGCCCGAGCAAAGTGCAGAATACTTTATCCTCGTCTGCGGCTGCAACACCACGCAATACAGCCCGGCATTTCTTCATAATGAGATCAGATACACCTATGGGTGTCCGCTTTTTGGTTCCTTTAACAGACCTCTGCACCAAATCTCCACCTCGAACATCCGCTAGCAATGAGAGGACAGCTTTCTGTATCCAATAGGAGGGAAATAACTAATTTTAGAATTAAGGTGAGTCTAACAAAAAAGCATGTATCATCAGACTGAGACTGAGATTTACAACATCACAAGAACAAGAAGCAGAAAAACTGAAGTGAATTTGAGAAAACAAGATAATTGGTTTATGCAATTTAAATTTTGCAAGTACTTCAGGAGGGAAGATAATTGGTTTTATAGATTTGAACCTTTGTTGGTCCTGAAGCATTGCCTTTATAAATTTCTTTACTGATGGAATGCTCCAATATCTTCTTTGCCCACTCTGGTGGATTTCTCTCTAAAGCTTCATAAACACACTTTCTGATTCTAGTCCCAACATTTGTTGGAAGCTTTTTCACAGGTTCCAAAACCTGTGCCCACTCTGGAATATCACCATTGCAAGTGTTTGTCTCAGTAGCATCAACGACATCGGATTCATCATCTTCCACATAAAGAACATCAGTTTCGCTTGTCAAAGAACCAGATATTTTCTTAATAGCCTCTGCAAGTAACTGAAGATAAAGAGTTAATATCCACACGTAAATCCAATAAAATGAAACTAATTTTTGATCCCTTCTTCCAGTAATACAAGGAAGATATGTAACGCAGAAAATAATTAGAAAACCAACAAAAACATACCATTGAATCTGCTTCCATCCCAGCTACTCCTGTAAGCGAGCCGCAAAGCAAACCACCATCCCCTTGTAAGCAACGAAATACCTTACCACTTTCATGGGCAGCTATCTCTGCTGATTCGAGATTCCCATCCATTGATAAAAGAGACAAGACGTACCTACGGGCCAATTCAGGCCAAGTGAACTCATTAACAGGAAGCATATGCAGCTTATTTCTTTTGGCAGAAAGTGTACTGTCATCCTTTTTCCGTCCTCGTCTGGATCTTGATTCTCCAGAATCAAAGTTTGGATCAACAAATGCAGCTACCTTGGATTGCAACTCACATATTAGCACTTGCAGAAGCGAAATGTGAGTCCTTGTTAGAAGTGCACTGACACACTGCCCACGAGAGGAATATGAAATCTTAAAATCAGAAGAATCCCCTGCCTTTGTCTCCTTTAGTACAGAATCAGAGGTATTTTTCGCGGGAGAAGGTTGGCAAGATTCATCGAACAAAGAAAAAAGATTAGTAGTTGTACAATCTTTATCAGTCAAGTTCATCTCACTTCTCTTATCATCCTTCCCAGGTTTATCAAGAAACAAACCATCAAAAACTGGATTGATAAGCTCCTGTTCGAGCTTCTCAGGTGAGACAGCCTCTTCAAAACCCAAAATTTCATGGAAACGCCAGAACACTTCAGATACCTAATCAGGCAAGCATAAAAAATGACTATCATATATGCATGGCAGAACTTAGTTATTGGAGGGGTATGTCGTAGATTACCATATAAGGAAAACACATGCCCGTACCTGAAGGAAGTCACCAACAAGCCCAGGAGGAAGCCTCAAACACATTGGCCTCCCAGGAGGAGGGTGTGGATTTCTGACACCATGACCACCATTTAGTTTAGGCTTCTTGGCTTTCCGAGAAATCTCACCGAAAACTTCTTCCTTGACATTTTCCCAGCCTTTTGGTTTGACAACTAGTGCTCCTTCTGCTACAGTTACAGGAACAGAGGAGGAAATTCTACTCTTCAGATTCCTATAATTTGTACAAGATTCGGCACCAGGCATATGTTCAATCATTTCCTGCACAAAATCTGCATCAAGTCCAAATCTGTTTTGATCCAGCCACCTTGACATAGCATCAACTACAGTTGCAATCTCTCTATTATCCTTTTTACCACATGTGACACTGTTAGGAGCCAAAGAACAGCAAAATCTTGACAATGATAAAACTACATTGTCTTTCTCATTCATCGTATCCCAGTTGATTTCTCTTGTTTCTTTGTCAACATGCTTGCAAAGGAAATCCATGGTACCCGTCTGCTTCATGACATTGGAACATGCATCAACAAGTTTTTGACACACCTTGTTCCATGCAACAGACAATGAATCTTCTTCCACAACAATGTCGCCAATGTCAACCCCATGGTCCTGTTTACTGGATAATATACTATCAAAGTCTACTTGAGAAGAACCACCCTCTGAGCGCAAGCAACTGAATGTCTTGGAAATATTATTCTCTTGTAAACAAGACGATATATCATCTCCAAGAGGTGGGGGGTGATCCGAAAGAAGGATCTCAATATTAGCGTCATCATCATGCTCTTGGGTACTGTGTTTACGATCACTTCGTTTTTCAATGTTCTGTTCCACCATTTCATCAATCTTTGGGCAGGAGAAGACAGTTGATCCAAGTGGAATAAATGACTTAGAGCATGGTGACCGTGTAACCTTGAAAACAGGACCAGAACTGCCATCAGATACTTCACATGTAAATAGCGACCCCGTGATTTTATCATGCCAGCAGGACTTATATCCTATTGGATAGATCATGTTGACATTGTGGTAAGACTGTCTTATGTCAATACGTCCAAGTGACAGCACAAAGAAATCTTCAAACTGCATTGGAAGTCCATTCTGAAAATCAAATACACAAACATGAGGACAAAAAGTACAAAATATTGGGAAAAAGAAACCCATCAAGAGAGATTTCAAGCTTACATTTATATTAGCTTCCTCACAACCGCATCCATTATTTCCAGCGCTAAGGGAATCACCAGCCTGAAAATGAGTACCAGATTTAATGGCAAAAGGGGGCATCGTTTGACCATTGAATGGAACACGCCTGAGCTGAGCACTCACTGAACTACCCTTTTGCTCAGGGAAACCATTGTTTGGCCATCTTGATGTCTTTCTCCTCTTGGGCATATGCAATCTTTCTTGAGGAAGAGAACTTTCATTCCTGATTTCAGCATCCATACAGCTGAAGCTACCATTAACTGCGAAGCCCAGATAACAAGCAACATCTTGTATTGAACTAAATGTTTTTCCGTTCGGAGCACAATACACTGCACATAGCTGATAACTATCTAAAGGCTGTTTAAATTCGACACGCCAACCATCTTCCAATACTCCATGCCTTTCAGATATGAAATGCCTGAGATTTTGCAGAAACAACTCACTTGGATCCAAGGATGGAAATCTAACGGGCAAACTACTGTTGTTCAGGCTTAATGGGAATCCAAAACCTAGATTATGAGAACCCAATGCATCCAAACTCATTTTGGGATTACGAGCCGTTAACCCTGAAGATTCGAGACTAGCATATCCTGGACCAGGACTTGAAAAGCTTGAATGCATGATTGGATTATCAAAAGAGTTTCCCATGCAAGAGCTGCTGGCCAGCATATGCTTTCTGGAGAAGAAGAAACAAGTCATCAGTGATTTACAATTCGGCTAGGTATTTTCTTAGACATGCTCATGTTATATTATAGTAAGGCCAGCAAAAAGCCTATCAAATAAAACCTAAATTCAATTACACCAAATTCTAATCGAGCGGCTTTTCCAGTAGTTTCTAGCTCTCCTTCTAACACCCCTATTCATGTAAAGAAACCCTAACCAAGTCTTAGCATCTGTGTCGTCGATCGATCTCAACCAAAATTAAAATCCTATAAACCCTAATAACGCATACAGAAGCAGGGTAACGTACCTAGAATCAGACGTATCCTCGCCGCCATAACCCTCGGCATCACTGGGAGGCGAGGCGTTCATATCGAGAATGAGCTTAGACTTGACACCAAAGGGCCAGAGTTTGCTCCTCTCGCCGCCAGAAACACAGTCGCTGCACATCCAATCGGAAGAGGGAGCGGCGGCCTCAACGCCGTCGTGAACACAAGAGAGATGAAACCCACGCTCACAAGCATCGCAGACAACAACGAGCTCCATAGACTCAGGCCTTCCACAGGCGGCGCAGGAAGCATCCCGATCCGGTTCAGGAACGTCAGCAGGCGCTCCAGGGGCAGGGTCGGGATTATCGTGAATCGACCTAACAACTTCGACGGGTTCATAGTCGGCGTCGTCATCCGGAGCGGCGGTGCAAACACCGCCGCCGAGAGTAGCGGCGGAAGGGATTTCGTTGAGATCGATGCCGAGAAAGGAGGAGCGGTTATCTTCCTTGACAGCGGCGGTCCTAGTGTCTCCGAGTAGCTCGTTTGTAGAATCAGAGAGTCCCATTATTCGATTAGGTTGATGGAATCGAGCATTGTTTGCATTGAAGAGGAAGAAGAAACTAAAGAAGGAAGAAGTACGAACAAGAAAGAAGAAGAAGAAGAAGAAGAAGAAGAAGAGAAGATTTGTATATTGCTAGAAAGTGAGGAAACAAAAAAAAAGGTTTTTCTTAATTAATTCTCTCTTTATTTTTTTTTGCCTTCCCCAGTTTTCCCGAAGTTCTGTTTGGGGAGAGAAAGAAAAAAACGTGAATTATCTTACCCCTTTTTTTTTTTTTTTACTTTTTGGTGCCTTTCATATTTTCGAAGATGCTACCCAAAAAAAAATGTTAATTATTGTTAGTTTTTTTTTCTGGTATTATATAGTTAGTTTATAAAATAAGATAAATTTTTACTCTTATGTTTATAAAGTAAATAGTCTATGTTTTTTTTTTTTAAAGTAAATTTGCCTGGATATAACGCGAAAAAGATAAGTAAGGATCCGTAGTCAAATAAATGGTTACTGTGTCAGAAGAAAGGTAAAGAAGAATTTAAAATGATGTTGGCATCACGAGGAAAGTAGCTCCGGGAAGGTGTTGTAATACTCACGTTAACGATCTTATTACTAATCTTCATTACTAGTTTCAATTTTTTTATTTTATTTTTCTAATTAAAGCAGTATGTATGTATTCTTCTTCTTCTCTTTACAAAACTAAGCCCCATTAAAATCAACCGTTTCAGTAGTTGACCAAGTTTGTAAACACATTGTATAAAAAAACCACTACGTACATGCATCTGCCGGTCAAATTAACTACAAGTCTCTCTACTACATCGGTTCGTTTTATCAATGAGAAAATATATATATATTTGTATATCTTTATATAAGAATCAGTAGTATTTGTTAGCTGGTAAATATGGTGAAGAAAGAATAAAATCATTACAGAAATGAGAAAATATATATATATATATATATATATATTCCATACTAGTCCAACCAAAGTATCTTCGAGGATTACATTACATGAACCAACCAAAGTACTGTATCAGATAAAAAAGAAGAAAATAAAACATCAATTTCGCTCAAAAAATAAAAATATATATTACTCCCTCCGTTTCAAAATATAAGATGTTTAACCAATCATACCCAAGACTGCATAATAGAAAATATAAAATTAATCTAAAAGTTGCATAGAAAGTTGAAAACATCCTATATTATAAAACAAAAATAATCTTCTAAACATCTTATATTATGAAACGGAGGGAGTATATTTTATGACGCCGTACACATGGGTCTAGATTACATTTCTTTTTACTAGAGTACAATTTTTTTTTACCGTGAATGATGGTCAATATATAGCAAGAAAACCAGTGAAAAAACTGAAACGGAATCATGCCATTCTGGTCATGACCTCTTGAAGAAGAATCTTTGTATCTGTATAACACGATTCTGTCTTGCTTAAGTTCTTTGCCTTAGCTGCATCTTCAAGCTGTGAAAAAAACACCACAACACACCACAAATAATCAATCATATAGAGGAGGATAAGTCAATAAAAGAAACAATGCCCTCATAATTAAACCGGCACTAATACTTATACCTTTTCGAAATTGTCGAACAATCTGTTGGCCAAATCGGTGAGAGATTGTTTGTCTTCAGAGGCAGCAGCAGAGATGAGATTGTCGAAATCGTAGAACAAAAAGGTGGATTTAAGCCTCAAGTACTTTTTGACATAGTTTAAAGTATCTGGTCCGATCAAATCCTCCATTGCTAACAGATCAAAAGCATTCTTTTTAACTCTATACATTCTTCCTTTCGTCCCTATATCAGCTACATACACTCCTTTCTTTATGAACGTTCTCGTTCCCGTCTGCTCATTCACGATATCTGTACATTTGAATTGTGTGAGTAGTTTCTGGTACAATTCAGATTTGTATTATACCAAACAAAATTCTCATATTGGTTAGTTGTATGGCTCAAGATGTGCTTACTGTTGTAAATAGGTGGAATTGGAAGAGGACCATCGATCCAAAACCCGTTGTCTTGTGCCAGAGAAACATTATTCTGGCCAAAAATTCCGGTTAGACCTATGGATACAGCAGATCCTAATGTCATCCGTCTAGTGATCTGTACTGAATCCAGTTCTTGACATTCTACGGTTCTCCTGCAAGCAAATCCAGCGGGTTTGCTGATTTTACGACTCTCAGGTAGTTTTGGAATCGAAGATAAAGTGTTTGTGAGGCTGTTAAGATTAAGGAAGTGAGCCATTGTAGCTACAGAGGAAGCTTAAGGTGTCAGCTTTTCTGTTCTTATGTTGGTTTTTTTTATCTGTTTATAAAGGAGAAATAGCGACCATCATCACAAAGATTTTATCTGGACGAAGGGGTGTTTTCGTAGTTCAACTATATTAACAACGTGCTGTCTCAAGGATCCCATCAAGTATAGAACTCGTGCCGTTTCAATTTTTACTACTCAACCAAAGACAGTAGAACTTGAATCTTACTTTGGTTGTTAACTGTTAAAGCTAATAACTTTGCAAATGTTGAAGAGATTCACACTAAAACTTGTAATTTTTTTACCTAACTTTTTAGTAGATTCACACCAAAAGTTGTAATTTTTTACCCAAATTTATACTAATATCTGATATTTGAGACAAAATTTATTTATTTTCTATAAAATTGAACATTTTTTCTACATAGTTATTCAAATAAAACTTCGAAAAAACCTTAAACACCAAAAAAAAAAAAAATGGGACCCCAATCCTTCGCTTGGGTAGCTTTCTCTGGCACTACTCAAAAGCCTGCGTTAAAACCATAACCGCCAGGTCCGTCGTCGTCTCAACATGTCAAAGGCTGGTTATTGCAGCATGTCCTAAATTATATCGCTGAGAAAATTCAGGTTCAATCAGACTATGCCGATTGGTATGCTAGTGGAGCGTTTCTATTGTTTTATGTCCATTGTCTCTCCTTCAAGCTCAAGGGAGGAGCCGCAAACTTTGGTCGGCTTATTCGGCATGGACTATCGTTGTTGCCTTCACATCCCATGTCATTGGAGGTTTTTTGGTACATTTGGTGCTTCCTATTTGAGCAATTTATGTTATTCAGCAAGAGATTTCGAAACTACCACTTTTAAAATAAGATGAGCACTAAGACGACAAAAATATTGGTAGAGGGACGACGGGAATGGAAACGATGGTCCTGGTTGTCCAAGTTTGTTTTAAAAAAATTAAAAATATTAATTTTGAAAGAATCTATATATATATATATATATATATTTTTTTTTTTTTATAATAGAACAACTTTGAAGGAATTTATTTGTTAGCTAAGAAGTGGTAAATAAAGAATATAAGCTGTGATAGGATTAAGAAAAAGTGAACTACAATATTAGTTTTTGTCTAGGAAAAAAAACTAGAATTTTCCATTCATCATCTTAGGATTAGTTGATAAAATATAATATACAGGCTCCAAACTTAATGTTGTATTTAATTTTATGTATACCAAAACGGGAAAGTGAAAAAATGAATTTTCCATCACACAATATGCATTATAGAAAAGATGAATTATCTTTTAGACAAAAAAATGACTTATCTTCTTTCTGTTTTTTTTTTATAATAATATTGAATATTTGTTATTAACCGAAATAGAGATGATATATAGTTTTATGGAATTCTTCAAAAAGTAATCAATAATTTTGCTAAATTAATATATTAATCTTAAACAGCAAGTAAACCGGTGAAAACTGGATCGGATTCATGCCAGAAAATACACTCTTATCGGTTTGAATAAACCAGGACTTAACGAAACAGTAAGTGGATTTTAATCGGTTTATTATTATTATTATTATTTCAATCGGTTTTCTATCGGTTCATATGTATTTTGTGATGATGGTCGTCGAATGGGCTTTTCACTACTAAACAACGTGCTGTTTCAAGGATCCCATCAAGTATAGAACTCGTGCCGTTTCAATTGACAAAATCCTCTTCTCTTCTTATTTTTCCTCTCGCCGATCTGTGTGTTGCCGAGAGACTCTCCGTTGCTGATCTTCATCTCGCCGTCAAAATTCGCCGTATTCTCCCGTTGATTCTGAATTCTCCGTGTTCCCCTCCGTCCTTACTTTCTTGAATCGCCGTCGCCGTCGTGTTCCATTGAGGTACTTCCACTGCTCCGATTTGAGTATTTATTGTAGTGTATGTGTATGAATGGATTTGAGTTTGACGTAATTTTGATTGATGTATAATTCAGTTTCGTCGGTCCTCTAGAGAAATCGTGGATGGATCCGCAGACGCAGAACACTTCGTTGCAGCGACTCCAGAATGTCGAGAATGTGAAAATTTCGGAACAATCTCTGACTTATTTCTTTCCTTAGAGAGATTGATTGATTATGTGATGTGAGAATGTGTATGCGTTTTTTCTTCCGCGCAGAGAGTTGTAAAGGTTTTGGAACTAGCTGGAGGAGTGATGGAAGAGCTCGCGAGCCCTTCTGGTCCCAAGAAAGAGTTCGTTAACAGCCATTGCCGAGAGTTTATGCAATCTATGAAGGTTTCTTACTTACTCCAATCTCTTCTTCTTCACTCCCATTTATGAGTGATTGGATTCTAGTGTTTTGATAAAACTAGCTTATAGAAGAACGTTTGGGCTCATTGACACAAGTCTAGATTAGTATTTTTTCTGCTCTTTCATCATATTTCCCTTCCTTTTTATGAGTGTTGATCATTCAATTTGACACAAGTCTATATTAGGGTTCATTACATTGCCTGATCAAAGTTTAGGGTTTAGTCTTCAAGACGGCCACTGCATTTCGTTTTGCAGTTAATGTACTGTTTCTTCTTTGGTTAGTGAACATATATGGTTTCATGTCTCACAATCTCTATGTTTGTATTCCTTTCCTGTTTCTTAGGATTTGACATTGATCCTTCAGTCTTAGGCTTAAGGTTTATGAGTGATGGATGTTGATATTTTCATATTTGATAGAGCCTCACTGTTCAAAGAACATTTGGGCTCTCATTTGACACAAATCTAGATTAGAGAGTATTACATTCCATGAACAAGTAA
This sequence comes from Camelina sativa, assembly GCF_030686135.1. Classification (NCBI taxonomy): domain Eukaryota; kingdom Viridiplantae; phylum Streptophyta; class Magnoliopsida; order Brassicales; family Brassicaceae; genus Camelina; species Camelina sativa. Next base: position 271,911 of record NC_141894.1, read on the forward strand.
AAAGGCTTTTCTTTTTTGCTGGAGTTTTGATTTTGGGTTTTCTGTCTTGAATGAAAGTTTGAATATTTCAGCTTCATTGTCTGATCCATGAACATGTTCATCTTGGACTTTACATATATGCAGCATATAATCTATCGCCAATCCATATATAATACAAACATGAAAATTTGCAGGATATTCAAGTGACACTAAGGGAAGAGATCAAAAGCGCTTGCGAGTACCGTCCCTTTGAGAAATGCGATTACAACGCTAGAATAGCTAATGAGATCTGCTTCCAGAAGCTTGAATATGTTCTCACGCAGCTTGATGATCTGAAACAAACTGCTGACCGGTATACTTCATCAGATTGAGCTCGCAACTCTATGCAGATTTGCTCATGTTTGTGGGATTTTACAAGTTGTCTCTGTCTTCCTTGGTTTTGATATTCATAAAATTCTTACTTGAAGAATTATGTTAAACCATTGTGCTATATAGTCTCTAGATCAGTTGTAGGTTATCCCACTAAAGTTTGTCTGGTTTTTTTTTAGCATGAGTGCCCTGTTGCACACAAGTAACATCTTCTCCTACTTACTAGTATATTAGATTTTGCAAAAAAAAAATATAGGTGTATTCGGTTAAAATATCCATCTACCGGACCAATTTTATTGCAGTTAAATGTATTTTTTGCTGTATCGATTAAAAAAAGTTGGTAACAACTTGAGTTGAATGTGCAATGCACCATTCATTCCATTAGTGGTTTAATAGCATCAACAGCTGAAATATCCGGTTACATGTGATTGGAACCAAAGCCGGTTCATGAGAACCATTCGCAAATTCCGGTACGATCTGTTGAGCTACTCATTAAAATTTCGAACAAACCGGACGACAAGTTCCCGTACTGAGATTACGCGATGAGATTGGAATATTGGATAGTGGGTACCTGAATGTCACGCGCTGGCCAACCTTTTTTGAATTTTAATAAAAAAATATTATTCTGCCTTATTGTTTAAAAAAAAAAAAATTGTGATCAAATAAAAAATACGACATTATTTGAAAAGTCTGACATGTCTACTTTGAATACACAATTCACATTCTGCAAACAAAAAGAGCCAACATTATGTTAATTTGTTTCTATATTACATGTCTTATTATTATAATCAGGTCTCTATTCGTAAAATTCTAGTATCTAATATGAAATATATCTTTATCAAACAAATTCAGGCATTTGGTCCAGTTTGACTTCACTTCATCGCCCTTTCGTTTTGGAACCCGGCCGGCCGGCCCCTACATGTGATTGTTAAGATTTTCATAGGATGATGATTCATATTTTCGAATATAATAGACTCACACTTGTCAAGAATATATTATTTTACTGTATAAAATTAGGTTGAAGGTAATAAAAACACGTACCTTGCTTCATGATGGCTGATGGCTGATAAATCACAATGATAAAAGGTTAATGAGTCGCACTTTCGAAATTATAATAACACGAAAAAAATTGACACTAAGAATACATATATTTAGGAAGAATAAAATAACTCAATTTGATTTTAGTTAGTGTATACATTTTGAATACTAGCCGTCTCTTTTTTTTTCTTCTTCGTGGTTTATGCTTCTAAATAGACAACTAACACATTTTCAAAATTATACTAACAAGAAAATAATTGACACTAAGAATACATATATTTAGGAAGAAAAAAATAAACTCAATTTGATTAAGTAGTGTACATATTTGAACAAACTTCTCTTTTTTTTCATGGTTTATGCTTATAAATAGACAACTAACACCAAGGTTTTCTTACAACCCTCACAACTCTATTCAAACATTTATCTTTGTGACTACTCTTTCTACGATAACCCCAAAAAAACTCAACAGGATGAAAGTAATTACTTCTCTAATCTCTTCCATTATACTTAAATTCATCCACAAAGACTTCCATGAGATTTACGCAAGAATGTCCCTCCTCGATCGTTTTCTACTTCTTGTAAGTAAATTGATCTTTGCACGTAGAATCACATCCAAACTTTTTCTCTTTGGAATGGAATGAATTGAAGTTGTTATCAATGCATATTCTTTTTATTTTTTATTTTTGCCACACAGCACTTCTGTTACTAGCTCTATTATTATAAATCTAACGTTTACATGGCCGTGCAGATCGTCCATGCAGTGGATAAGATGGTTCCATGGCATAACCTTCCGGTTTTCTTGGGTTTAGCCTATCTTGAAGCACGTAGACATCTTCACCAAGAATACAATCTTCTCAACGTCGGTCAAACTCCGGTTGGAACACGGTTTGATCCTGCTAATTTTCCGTACCGGACTGCTGACGGAAAATTCAATGATCCGTTTAATGAAAGCGTCGGCAGTCAAAATACTTTTTTCGGAAGAAATTGTCCTCCTGTCGATCAGAAAACAAAGGTAATTACGTACATATGTGTGTTGGATTTTAAGTTAATCAGTTTGATAATCAAAGAATATAATCTAAAATGAATCAGTTAGACTTTGGTAATTTATCAATATCATTTTTGATTATGAGAATATAAAATGCTTTACATGTTTTGTTTCACGTCTTTGGATGAAAAAATGAAACTAAGCAAACCAATTAAAATTGGGTAATTAATGACTTTATGTTATGCTAATATATTATTAATTTGATATCAAACAATTATTTGTTGAGAAGTTTTCAATATTTAAACACGTTTTATCATTTTAGCAAATTTTGAAATATTCAAAATAAAATAAAAATTAAGCGTGTTTTTTGTGATATATTTTTGAAGTTACTGAGGCCAGACCCCATGGTGGTGGCGACGAAATTATTAGGAAGGAGAAAGTTTATCGACACAGGAAAACAATTCAATATGATTGCAGCTTCTTGGATTCAATTCATGATCCATGATTGGATTGATCATCTTGAAGACACTCACCAAGTTCGTCTTTTATTTTTTCAATTTCATCTATTTACGTCATATATATGTTTTTTAATGAAACAATTAAATTGATTCAATTACTCCGGTTAAATATTGGTTTACTTAGATCGAGCTTGTGGCTCCAAAAGAAGTAGCGAACAAGTGTCCGTTGAGCTCCTTTAAGTTCTTCAAGACAAAGGAAGTCCCTACCGGTTTCTTCGAAATCAAGACTGGTTCGCAAAATATCCGTACACCTTGGTGGTAATTATTTTATTATAACCTTATTATATAAATAACTAAACTGTGTTAAGGATCACTAGAATGTGTGAAGGATCATTTAAGTTTAGAAAAGTTTAATTGATTTTATTAGGTTTCGTTCGGTTCTAAATTTTGACTCGTTTTAAATTAACATTTAGCATTATATCTATAGATGATATATATATTGGACGACGTAAACACACATCCATGCATACAAATTACGTTTGATTATGTATGTATGAAGACTGCAAATAATTTAGAGAATAATTAATAAATTAGGGATTCGAGCGTCATCTATGGAAGCAACTCGAAAACAATGGATAGAGTGAGAACTTACAAAGATGGGAAACTAAAGATATCGGAGGAGACGGGTCTCCTTCTCCATGACAACGACGGCATAGCCATCTCCGGCGACATTCGTAACAGTTGGGTTGGCGTCTCCGCTTTGCAAGCCCTCTTCATCAAAGAGCACAACGCCGTATGCGACGCCCTCAAGGTTCAATATTTGTTTTTTTTTTTTAAATAATGTAAATTACGAAATCTGAATATTTTTACTGTTGTACATGCATGATATACCCTAAAAAGAAAAAAAATACTAATCCAGTTTGAAAACTTTATTTAAAATATATAGGATGAGGATAAGGATTTGGAAGACGAAGATTTGTATCGGCACGCGAGGCTAGTGACCTCAGCGGTGATAGCCAAGATTCACACCATAGACTGGACAGTGCAGCTTCTCAAAACCGACACTTTACTTGCTGGAATGCGAGCAAACTGGTAATCAATAACACATTTTTTTTATCATTCATAATTGATCACGTTACGTACACATGCATGGTGCAATCTAACACTTTTAATATATATTTTTGTGATTTTCCTTAGGTATGGAATACTAGGAAAGAAGTTTAAAGATTCTTTCGGACATGCAGGCAATTCGATCTTGGGAGGTGTCGTGGGTACGAAAAAAACTAAAAATCATGGAGTCCCTTACTCTCTAACCGAAGATTTCACTAGCGTCTATCGAATGCACTCTCTCTTACCTGATCAACTCCAGATGCGTGACATTGACGATGTACCCGGAACTAATAAATCTCTACCGTTGACCAAAGAGTATAACTCTATATATATACACATCTATTTCTCCTATTTTGAAGTTTCCAAAAAGTTTTTAAATGGTTTTATTTATTTGGGTTTAGGATTTCTATGATACATTTGATTGGTCCCAAGGGAGAAGAAACCATGTCTCAGATTGGATTCACTAAGCTAATGGTCTCAATGGGTCACCAAGCAAGTGGTGCCCTCGAACTGATGAATTATCCAATGTGGTTTAGAGACATTGTTCCCCAAGACCCCAACGGCCAAGAACGTCCGGACCACGTTGACTTAGCTGCTTTAGAGAGTAAGTCATTCTGATCTCTCAGCCATTCATTGTTGTCTGACTTGAATTCTCACTTGATTGGTGGATTCGTGGTCGATTATTTTAGTCTATAGGGACAGGGAGAGAAACGTCCCACGGTACAACGATTTCAGGAGAGCAATGTTTATGATACCGATAACCAAGTGGGAAGATCTCACCGACGATGAGGAAGCTATTGAAGTGCTGGATGACGTGTACAATGGTGATTTGGAGGAGCTTGATCTTCTCGTGGGACTTATGGCAGAGAAGAAGATCAAAGGTTTTGCTATCAGTGAGACTGCTTTTTACATTTTCCTCCTCATGGCCACAAGGTATATATATGTTATCTGGTTGTTATATTTTTTTTTCAAACCAAAATATAATACACTAGAATAGAAAAGCTGAATCTAACACTACTAATTTAAACAGGCGATTAGAAGCGGACAGATTTTTCACTAGCGATTTCAATGAAACAATCTATACAAAGAAGGGACTTAAATGGGTGAATACTACAGAGAGTCTCAAAGATGTGTTTGATCGTCATTATCCTGAAATGACCGATAAATGGATGAACTCCGAAAGTGCATTTTCAGTATGGGATTCACCACCGGTTACCAAAAATCCAGTCCCTCTATATCTCCGAATTCCTTCTTAGATCATTCTAATATGTTATCTATGCAATTTGAATGAATTTTATTTGTTTATTGGCATTTTGTTGGTTGTGAGCTGTGTGTTATATATTGTAAGTTATTTGACATCATCATTCATGTACTATATAAAGAACAATATTTATATATCAATAATGTGTTTGTTATTAAGTAGTAGATGTAATATAATTTTTCATGCCATTGTAAGTTTCATTATTAAAATTGAGATTGAAATCAAGTTAAGTTCAATTGTTCAAACTAATTTTATCTAATTTTCATATAGGCCTATTTTTATATATAAACCACACAACAAATTGTTATCATTGAGAAGATTATGTTCAGACCTATTTTTGAGAAGATTATAATTATCAAACCCACACAGCAAATTAAAGAAAAAGGTAAATTAGAGAATAACACTAAAAACGGCAAGTAGTTTTGTTCGTATGACACCGAACGACACAACACAAGTATACCAAATCTTCGAACCCTAATAAAATATTGGGCTTTAATTCCCGCCGAAGCCCATCTACATATTTGTCCTTTCTAGCTCCGTTCCATCAAAGCAGCACTCTCAGTCTCAAGGTCAAGCATATGCGTACGATCATGAGCTGAGTTTTGAAATTCGAAAACCAAAACTTCCGGTGAAATCTCTCTCGCTCGAAGCGCGTTGGCTGTTCGGATTCTGGGTATCTGTTGAATTGCTTTCTGGGTTTGTTCTTTGTTCGTTTGACTTGGTTTTAGGGTTTTTTTTTTTAATGTGATGTCGCTAACTCGGGGTTTTTGTTGATTCCTGCAGATTTGGGATTTTAGGGTTTGTGATTGGAATTTAGAGATATTATAGTAGTGTAAATTGGTTTATGGGTTCCACGATGGAGGATGCGAAAGATGCGTTTTACATCGTTCGTAAGGGAGACATCATTGGTGTGTATCGAAGCTTGACCGAGTGCCAAGAACAAGCTGGATCATCTGTATTAATTTCTCTCTTTCTTCTATCTTATTCACTGCTGTTGAACTTGATATCTCCGTCTGCATTATTAGGACTTACATTGATTTTTTTGTATTTGGTTTTGTTTCAGGTGTCAGATCCTGCAATGAGTGTGTACAAAGGATATGGGTTGCCAAAAGGAGCAGAGGACTTGTTATCTTCGTCTGGAATGAAGAACGCTCTCTTTTCTATCAATGCATCTTATGTCAAAGATGATGTTTTTGGGAAACTCATTCCTTGTCCTGTTCAGGTTTGATTCACAATCTTGTTGATCTGAGTTAACATTCTTTTATGAGAGACTGAAAAAGACAGAGTGATCTTAGTTCAGATATATCATACTGTCCAGGAACATTTATCATGTTTAAATGTGTAATCTGAGATTATTTCAGTTGAGTTCTTACTAAATTGGGATTCTAAATTTTGTTCTGAAGTTTCGATTTTGCATTTCAGCAACCATCTTCCTGCCAAGGAGGCACTTCCAACAAACCTTCCCCGGCTAAGAGATTGCAGGCAATGGTAAAAACTCTAAATCTCGTCAGCTATAGACATAGTTCAATAGTAACTGTATCTTTCTCAGTCTCTTTGAAGATAATGATGAAAGTTCTTGTGCCTCTACTCTTTCAGGGAAGTGATGAATCAGGTTCACTTTCCGCGAGTCCTGCGCAAAAGCATCTTAAGACAGAAAATGACATGGTTCATCGGGTTCCTTCCAGTCTCTTGACTCGGCAACCTATACTTCAAAATGTAATAACACCAAACAAAATATATATATTTCAGTCATATGCTTGGTTTTCTTTTTTTGCATCTTCTTAATTTGTAGTCCATCGTTTTCCCTCAGGATTCATGTTCCATTGAGTTTGATGGTGCTTCTAAAGGAAACCCAGGAAAAGCTGGTGCAGGAGCTGTTCTCCGTGCTTCAGATAAAAGTGTCCTCTTCTATTTACGGGAAGGTGTTGGCATTGCCACAAACAACGTTGCAGAGTATCGTGCTCTGATTCTTGGTTTAAAGTCTGCTCTCGACAAAGGGTTTAAAAATGTGCGCGTCAAAGGAGACTCAATGCTTGTCTGTATGCAGGTGCAGATAGAATTCAGCCCATTTGTTTTTTTTCTCTATTGTTTGGATCATTCATGATAGAACCTTGATGACTTGGATTCGTCAATGGACCAGGTTCAAGATGCATGGAAAACAAAACATCCGAAGATGGCTGAGCTATGCAAACAGGCAAAGGAGCTCAAGAGCAAGTTTACAACATTCCATATCGAACACATTGACAGGGTAAGCCACCAAACCCTTTTTGGTTTAGCTGCTGATTTGTAGATCTTCAATCATGTTTGGTTTTAAGAGTTTTATTGCGAACAACAATTGAATATATTTTTTGTTTCGTTGTTAAGGTAATATGATATGAAAATGACCATTAATTGTAAGTTGTCTGCTTTGTAGGAATTCAATTCTGATGCTGATAATCAAGCTAACTGTGCGATTGCTCTGGCAGGTGAGTTAGTTTGAGATCTTTAAAGCTAATAGCAATCCTAATTTTGTTTTTATTTAAACTGGATCTTGAAAGAAATCCATACGCATCAATCTAACCAGGTTTGAATTTTTTTCGTTTTCTTTTGTCATTGCGTATCCATCCAGAGGGTCAAACGATGGTGATTCCAGGCCGCTAGAAGAGAGTGCTATATATGAATAGTTTAGTATTCCTGTTTTCATGTTTCTGGGATCGTGTCTTTAAACATGCTGTGTGTTGGGATAAACATGAACATGGTGGAACATGTTCTCTTCTCTCTTTTATTCTGTCCCCCAGCTTGTTGAAATATCAGTCACTTGTTCGCCAAGTTAAATTTCTAAGAAATACGTTTTATATTTATTGTTTCTCTTTTCTTTTTTTCCAAACAAGAATGTTATCTTTTTTTTGTTAGAGCCAAAGCCGAAAATAACAAAATGGATGACTAAAAGTAAAAGGGCTAGACTCTAGATAAAATGTACAAAGCACTAATTTTTCTACATTATTTCGTGCACAAACTATTTACAGACGTTCCAACTACATATAGAATAAACTCATTCTGGATCGTACTTGGACATAGATAGAGAGAAGTGTTAAAAACCAAACAGAACTTAACGAATTGGATCACAAAAGAAGAAGCCAAACTCAAGATATATGTAAAATTACAAGCCCACTAATTTTCTACATATAAACTATTTACATTTTTTTTTACTTTCCCTTTTCTGATTGTTTGTATCTTCGCATTAACAGTAAAAAAAAGAAAAAAAAAAGAGTGTAAAAAGATAAAAACAAAAGGGAAGAAGAAGAAGAAGAAAATGTCTAAAGAAAAAAAAAAAAGGGTCAATCAAACATCTCAGAGTTGGGAAGAAGATCTGCCACCACCATTACTAATGGATCTTGGTTGCCTTAGAAGCTCAATCAACGCCTCAGCCTTTTGCTTAGCTCGACTTGTTCCTGCCTGAGACAAAGCCACTAGCGGAGGTATCGCTCCTTCTCTAGCCACCATGGTTCGATACACAACACTCTCCTCACAGAGCTGTAGCAATATCGACACAGCCATCTCTTTCTGCCTCTGCGTCCCCGCCTCAACGATCTCCACCAGCACCGGAACTCCTCCTTCCTCCACAATCGCCGGCTTCGATTCCGGCACCGACATCAACAAACTCATCACAAACGCCGATTTATCCACCATATTAGATCCGAAATCCGCCATCAATTCCACCAACGGCTTCATAATCCCAGATTGCACGGCTCTGATTTTGTTCTCTTTAGCCGAGCAGAGCGAGTAGAGAGCCGTGGAGGCGTCCTTCTTCGCTCTGAATCCTCCCGTTTCCAGAAGGTTCACAAGGAGAGGGATGGCTCCGGATCTTCCGATGGCGACTTTGTTCTCCTCGACCTGAGATAGACGGAGGAGAGCACAGGCGGAGTTCTCTTTAGCCGTGGGGGTTCCCATTTTCAAAGCCCTGACGAGAGGCTTAATAGCACCGGAAGAAGCGATGAGGTCTTTGTTCTCGTCGCAGAGAGAGAGGTTCAAGATCGCGGTGACACCGTACTCCTGGAGCTGAAGATCGGAAGAGGAGATGAGAGAAATCAGAGGCTTGATGGCACCGGCTTTGGCGATTTTGATCCGGTTCTCAGGTTTGTTCTTGGATAAGAGCCTGATCTCCATAGCAGCCTGTTTCCTCTGGTCGTTATCGGAGGAGGAGGAATCGAGAAGCGAAACGAGATGAGAGATGAGATCATCGGAATTGTCAGAGGAGCAAGAGAGAAGGAGACGACGGCTTTCGGAGGAAGCAGTGGGAAATTCGCCGGATCTGTCGCTGTTACAATCGCTGAAAGCGGAGGAGGAGTCGTTGACACTTAAATCGCTGAATTTGCGGCCCATATAGGTGAAGCTTCCGCCGCCGGGGCGATGGTTCTCCATCTCCATCGATAAATCAAAGGATCATCAAATTAAAATAAAAACGTGGGTGGGGGATTGCTCTCGCTTTAGGGTTCGTTTGTCTGTCAGGAATATTTGTTTCCGATGTGAATTGTATTTAGTTTAGCCCCAAAAGGAAGGAAGGAAGAAAGAATGAGCTGCCTGCTGCTATAGACTCTGTCTTACAGAGAGAGAGAGAAAGAAGAGCAATTATAATACCCTTCTTTTATTATTATACTATTTAATAGTAATAATAATATAAGATGTATGGGCTTTTTTTAATATTTATTTTATGTTTTTGCAATGGTATTATTACGAGGCGTTGTATAACTCCACGTGTCTAGACGTGAATTTGGGCTTTTTCTAGGAGATGATAAGACCCACTATAAACGTGGGCTTTAATTGCTATACAACGTGGGCCCACTACTGATGTTAGTCATACAAGTAGTATAGGAAGGAGATAGACGTGTTTGTTGTTGTTAATAGATTTGCTCTCCGATTTGATCTCTCTCTCTCTCTCTCTCTCTCTCCTCCGTGGAAACAACAACGAGCGAAAGGTATACGCGTCTTCTTCTCTCTACTTCTTTCTATCGGAAGTCAAAATGTCTTAGACGTTTCTGGAGATGATTTGGGAATTCTACAGGGGGACTTAAAATGTTAGGATTGATACTTACTTAGAGCAGTTGGGTTTGTTCGTTTTCTTTTTTAGATCAACTAAATTCGAATCCTCACTGCTCTTTTTGGGCTATTAGATCTGTTTGATTCTGAGTCTTGTTTTGGTTCCGAGTTGTGATTTGCTAGATTTAACAGATCTGCTTTGAATTTACTGAGTTAATTATTATTATGTTTCTCTATCCGAGCCTGTTGTGCTCGCTCGAATCCAACGAAAATTTACCGGAACAAGGACTGTATGTAACTTAGTCAGTTTCAGAATTCATATGATCGTATTGATCAGTTAGATCATGTTTAGGTTTCTTCGAATTTAATGTTATGTTTTTGACTCTAATGGAAGTTCAGATTTTGTGTTGTATGATGATGACCTTTGATTTTTTTTTTTGTGTGTGTAGGATAAAAGAAGATGGATTCCAGCAGAGGTCAAGGTGGTATCCAGCAGTTGCTTGCTGCTGAGCTAGAAGCTCAACACATTGTCAATGCTGCCAGAACCGGTAAATGATCTGAAACTCTACAACGTACCAAAAGTGTTGGCTTGATCAGGCTGCTTGTTTAAGTGTACCTTTAGAATTGGGGAGCATAATGCTTGATTTTATATATATGTTTTTGAAAATTGATATTCATCATGTGTGTGTTTCTTGGTTGCAGCAAAAATGGCAAGACTGAAGCAAGCCAAGGAAGAGGCTGAGAAAGAGATTGCCGAATACAAAGCTAAAACCGAGCAAGACTTCCAGAGGAAACTCGAGGAGGTAAAAGAATTAAAAAAAAAAGAATGTCTTCTTTAGTCAATCTACAAAAACTAGTTTGCTTTTCTCTAAAAGTATTATGATATGTGAAAACAGACTAGTGGAGACTCTGGTGCGAATGTGAAGAGGCTGGAGCAAGAGACTGATACCAAAATCGAGGAGTTGAAGAACGAAGCATCCAGGATTTCCAAAGATGTTGTGGAAATGCTTCTCAAACATGTCACTACTGTGAAGAACTGATGAGACTTTTTATAACCCGAGTATAAAAAAATGGTTTGTGTATGATGGTGAAAAAAGTGGGAGTCAATTTTTGAGTATCTGCTTCTCTCTCTCTACCTCTCTTGTGGTGTTCCAGAGACTCATCTCATATGATTATTGCTATTTATTCTCTCTTTCTCTGTGTACTCCTCGTTTGTATTCATATCTGTAATAAGCTGAGAGCAGAGGAACTCATTGGATTATTTATTTTCTTATTATTATTATCTCTTAAAAAAGCAATAAATCTCAATTGGATTGGGCTTAATATCATAGCTTAAAGGCTTGGGCTTTAGTTACCGCGTCCAACGAACACAGACGAGAAGAGTCAGTGAGACGAGAAGAGTCAGTGAAGAATGAAAAATTGAAGATGGAGATTTAAGAAACATCCGCCGAGGGAAAAAGTTCTGAGCTGTGAGATGAGGAGCGACGGGATCTTGGGAGTAGGAGGTTCGGATCAGAGTCGAGCTACAGCCGCCGTTATCGCTAGTAGACGAAGATGGCTAAAGAGGCGAGAAACATGGCTCGTGGTGCTCGGTGTTGCACTTCACGCCGTTTACATGCTAAGCATCTTCGACATTTACTTCAAGACCCCCATAGTCCACGGGATGGATCCGGTGCCTCCCAGATTCTCTGAGCCACCGGCCAAGCGACTTGTTCTTCTCATCTGTAAGCTGCTTTTACTTCTCCTCATTGGTTTCATACTTACTCTGGAAATTAGTAGATTGAATTTTGGTTCTGCTCCGGAACTTTTTTCTGATTTATCAGCTGATGGTTTACGTGCTGACAAGTTCTTTGAGCCGGACGAGCAAGGCAAATACAGAGCACCTTTCTTGAGGAATGTGATTAAGAATCAGGGGCGTTGGGGTGTGTCTCATGCTCGTCCTCCTACTGAATCTAGACCTGGACATGTCGCCATTATTGCTGGTTTCTATGAAGATCCTAGTGCTGTCACTAAAGGTTTTCTTTATTCTTCTTCTCTATACATATACAAGCTGGTAGTTACCTACTTAGTCTTATCAGCTTTGATGTGTAATTGTGTCGCACCTTGTTTTTTGTTTGGCAGGATGGAAAGCTAATCCTGTTGAATTTGATTCTGTTTTTAACCAGAGCCGGCATACCTTTGCTTTTGGGAGCCCCGATATTATTCCTATATTCTGCAGTGCTTTACCTCACAGCACTTGGAATTCTTACCCGCACGAGTATGAAGACTTTGCAACTGGTTAGTTTCGTTGTTTAATAAACTGAGCATCCTATGCCGTATCAATTATGTATAAGTATTTGGAAAAAAGAAATTAATCTCTAGAATGAACTGAGATGATGTATTTTGGTGTAGATGCCTCCTTTTTGGATGAGTGGTCTTTCGATCAATTTGAGAGTCTTCTCAATAGGTCTCACGAAGATCCAAAGTTGAAAGAGCTTCTCCACAAGGACAAACTTGTTGTATTTCTTCACCTTCTTGGTTGTGATTCCAACGGTCATGCACATCGGCCTTACTCATCAATCTATCTCAACAATGTCAAAGTTGTTGATAAGATAGCTGAAAGGGTTTACCATCTCTTGGAGGATTACTACAGAGACAATCGCACTTCATATATCTTTACTGCTGATCATGGGATGAGCGACAAAGGTCTGCCTTTTCATTGTTGTCATTCCTTTTGTTTTAAATCTTCTCATTCATTAACACTTTAGGGCATATTGAGTGGTTCGGCTACCAACGATTTCGGAACCGGTTTGAGTAGAGTATACTGCTATGGAGTAAGATAGTTGCTCTGTCATTTGTTTGGGTTGTTTTGAGATAGGATAGTTTATGATGCTAAGATGACATGTTTTGGGGTTTATATATCAATTCAGCTACAGTTGTTTTCTCAAGTAGATATATATTCCTGCCTTGCATTTGCCACTCAAAACTCGTGTCATATATGGAATGATCCTTAATATGCTCTTAGCCATCTTAGCCACCTGGTTAGGGTTTCATCTGCGCCCTCCATCTAATTTTCTTTGTTTCGTTTGAGCTAATGATGGTAATCATACTATGTACAAACTTGTTGCTACTTATAGGAAGTCATGGCGATGGGCATCCTACAAACACTGATACTCCATTAGTTGCTTGGGGAGCTGGGATTAAATATCCTAAACCAGCAACCGGAAGCAGTCACTCGGATACTGTTACTACATTTATTGACAAGCATGCACATGATATGCCCACACCTTATGACTGGGGCCTTCGTCGTGTTGAGAGAGTAGACGTCAACCAAGCTGACATAGCACCACTTATGGTTGGACTTTGCCCTCATTTCTTATCCTCTCAGTCAAACAACATAAATGTGAATCTGTTCTTTAAAGTTCTTCGTTGTCACTCTTTGTTAATATCTGTAGTCAACGCTCTTGGGTTTGCCATGCCCAGTGAACTCCGTTGGAAACCTACCACTTGGTTATATGAAGTTGAATGAGGTATGTTCTTATACTTCATGTGAACTCTCTGCTTGTGGTCTTCTGAAAGAGTTTAGGTATTTGTTAATGCTACATTTCGTACATAAGATCCCAGTTCCCTATAGAGTGTTCAAGGGTGAGAGGTTGAAACTCAATAGGAAACTGGTTTTAAAATAATAAGAGGAACAGAAAGATGGCTGGGAGGTCAAGACTTATAGTGTTTATTGTTTAATGTGTTTTTTAGGCAGAAGAAGTTGAAGCTGTGCTAGCCAATACCAAACAAATCCTTAATCAGCTTCTTCGTAAATCATGTATCCTTTTGCTCACACTCTAATGTTAGCTTAACTTTCTGCACTGATGATAACAATTTTGCAAGCCTTTGACATTGTTCATGCTATTGTACAGTAGTCTATGTTGGTCGAAAAAATCTTTTTTCACATTCATATTTTGTGTTTGGATTTTTTCTTGTAGTATTGTATATTTCCTGCTCTTTTTATCTTCGATATGGTCTCCTTGACAAAATCAGATATAAAAAGCTTAAATTCCTTATTCTTCAAGCCATTTAAGCCGTTGGTCCACCATTCCTCATCGCTGAGTCAGATTGATGAGTTAATATCCGCCAAAAATTATGAAGCTGCAATGAAATTGGCTGTGGACCTCAGAAACTTGTCACTAGAGGGCCTTCATTATTTCCAAACGTATGACTGGCTAATGCTGATGACTGTAATTACCCTTGGATACACTGGATGGATGATCGTACTTGCCCTGCATGTCCTGCAATGTTATAGCTCACTATCAGGAGATTTGTCCAGAAAAGAGCAATTATCTGTGCAGAAAAAAGACTCTGGAAAAGTAAACACTTCAATCTTCACTTTGTCAAGTTTACTTTTCATGTGAAATCTCTCTCTGTCTCATACATTTTGATCATTTTGACGCAGGTATATATATCAGGGTGCCTGCTGATGGCAATTCTTTCGGTGTTAAATTTGGTGGAGCATTCTCCCCCTCTTTACCATGCATATATTGGAATGACAGTTTTTCTATGGACACAAATCTTTAGTGAATACCGATTAATAAGAGGATTGTGGAGATATTTGAGGGAGAGGAGGGCTGACTATTTCATCAAACTTCTTTTTGCTGCAGCTGTGTCGGTTGTGATTGTGGAATTATTGGTATGTGTAATTGGATAATCGAATAGTTACATTAGAAATCGAGACTTTTGCCCTGATCATTTTTTTCTTTCAACCTCGTGCAGGTTCATAGCTTCACTGAGAGAAAGCTTTACACTTGGTTTTTCTTGATAGTTGGTGTTGTGGCTTCAATTTTGTTGCACTTTTCAATCCCTTGGAGATCTGGGATACCAGTTTTTGTCTGTATTTCTTGTTGGTCCCTGTCTGTCTTCACTCTGATGCCAGCTGAAATTCCTGACAATAATAACTTAGTGTAAGTTCTTTTACTTGCTCGTGCTTGAACTTTCCTCTGATTATTTTTCCTATGTTTTGTGGTTTACATGACACTCTGATGCTTTGAGAAACCAAATTTATCAGCTCTAGTTACTTTTGAGCTACTCATCTAGAAAAAGGATTCACTCCCATTGTATATGATTGTTCAATAGAATCTCAAGAAAATAAATTATGTTGAACATTCTATAAAGAAAATGAGTTTTGTGGAACACAGCGTTAAGCATCTTTGCTCTCTAGCGTCAATTTTACTTTTGAAATGCTCACTGTTTCATGTTGGTACCATCTCTCGGTTGCAGAGTTATAAGTGGAGCTATCATTATAGTAATAAGCCTTGCTGCAAAGTGGCTGGACACACATGCAGAAGGGAACAAATTTTGGCAGAGCATCACTTTTCACGAAAGCAGGACGCCATTGTGCTCCATGCTATATTGCATACAGGTACAAACCATTTCTACTTTTATAACTTATAATTTTGGTTCTTCGTCTAATAGCTCACCTTTTCTTGGTGCAAATGGAACATAGATTTTTTTGGTTGGAGTGTCGTCGGTGATGGTGTTTCTGTCGACAAAGCACCGAACACAGAATCAAGAACTACATTCGTCACACCAGTTCATCAACTGGTTTGTTGCCGGTATATCCTTAATCCTCTGTTCTGTTTGCATAATATGTTTCTTTCTGTTTTTAGCTACCACTTTTTTAACCGTCTTCTATCTTTGCAGGTTCTTCAATGGTTCTTCCGTTGTTTTCAGGAAATGGCATCCTTTCACGATTAAGTTCAATATTTCTTGGTTTTGCGCCTCCATTCCTTCTTCTGTCTATTGGGTTTGTCTCTTTACAAGTGTTAGTTATATAATTTAGAGTTCGCTGGTTATATGGATCATTGCGTGTTCTCATGTTTCCACCATTTATTGCAGATATGAAGCTGTCTTTTACAGTGCACTTGCCGTTGTACTTTTGGCATGGATATTGTTTGAGAATGCTTCTCATCATTCTAGCAAAGTAAAAGATTCATCTCTGTCAGAAAAAAACACAGAGGAACATGTTACTATCGGAAGCGATGAGAGATACTTGTTGCTATCTGATGTGCGGATTCCTTTGATTTTTGTAAGTCTTCTTCTCCGTTTCCTCGTTTTTTTTTTGAATTATGATGCGAGAGATTATGAACCTGTTACATCTAAAAAAATAGCTGTTATATGATTTAGTATATGGCTTGTGTTCTGTAGATGGTTCTGTTCAATGTAGCTTTCTTCGGAACTGGGAATTTTGCAAGTATAGCAAGTTTTGAGATATCATCTGTATACCGGTTTATCACAATCTTCAGCGTAAGTGTATCTGCAACCTCGAGCTTTGAAAAAATCTGATTTCCTTTCTTATAATCACACCATAAGATCTTACGTGAACTGTTGATTGCATCTGTACAGCCCTTTCTGATGGCAGCTCTTCTTATATTCAAGCTCTTCATACCGTTCATGCTTGTCATGTGAGTAATAAATAAACACTGAACCAAACAAAGTAATGATAAGTATTAAATGTAGTCTTTAAACCTTTTCCAAATTGCTGTAAATTGCAGATGTGCGTTCAGTGCAATAACGAAATTAGTGAGAGTGCCAAGACTGGGATGTTACTTCCTTGTGATCTTGTTTTCAGACATAATGACAATCCATTTCTTCTTCCTGGTAAGTAAACATTCATAGCATCAACGCAGTTGCTTTTTACCTTTTCTTACTGTACATTTATAGCATCAATTCATTCTCTGGTGCATTCTTGAAGGAACAGTAACAGATATCCAAAAAAATATATGTAAATTGCAGGTGAAAAACACAGGAAGCTGGATGGAAATTGGGAATAGTATAAGCCATTTTGGGATAGTGAGTGCACAAGTGGTATTTGTGCTATTACTCTTTGCACTTACCAACCTCTACACGAGAAGCATCCGAGTCAAGCCACTCTCAACCTCCCCTTCTCTCAAAACGCTCTGAAGCGCACAATTTTCAAAACTCTCCATTATTTTTTCTTCTCTGTGAAAGGCGTTGTCAGGAGAGAGATATCTGATGGGAAGTTTTATGACACAAATGTAGCAAATGAAACCTTTAGTTAGCAGTTAGCACACTTGACAATTTTTCATTTTTTTTTAAAATCATACGAAGTTTTTGTTTCAAACTGTGAAGCATTCACTACGAGTTTTTAGAGAAATCTATAGCTAGTATAAATCTGTTCTAAAAACATGGACTCTTAACCACGCGCATTATTAGCGCGTTATCACCACCGCCCAAAAATCGAGGGTTATAGTCCACAAGATTTGGGTATTTTCTAAAGTTTTGGAAACCGGGGCGCGTGGAGTTTCTTGTCCCATCAGTTCAAACTTGAACGAACGCTCTTCACGTTTCGTTTTTTTTTTTCTTTCTTTTGGCAAAGCTAACAGAAGAATTTACTGTATATCATTTTTACATCTAATAATTTAAAACGTTATTACAATCCACATTCAAGTCTTATGGCTTCAATGAGTGCAGGAGACACAGGAGGAGGATCATCAACAAAGCTTTTTGAAGATGTTAGATTTATGGAGTTTTTGACATTGTTATTTGGGTAGAAGCTTTTCATTTCTTCTTCTGCACCCCAACCTCTGTAAAGTATCACTTTACTTGGCTCCTGCGACACCAAAAGTGCTCCTGTTTCTTCCTGCAGAATCAACAATTCAACACCAAACTAACTTTTCATACGAAGCCCAGAAAGCATCACTAATTAGTAATTACTGGTTACTTTTATGTTTATATAGTGTGGTTATGAACTGACCTTGAGCTTTGCGATGACTTCTTGCACTGATGTTCCCTCGGCTCTCCCTTTGACGTTTACGATTGCTAGATGGTTTTTCTGAAAATGCATCTTCAGTGTTCTCGCTAAACCGGTTACGACGTTGCTTCTTCCTACAAATTGGAAGGAAGAATAATAGTCATTCTCAACAATTGTAACTATTATGGTTCCATGTCTACTTCCTACAACTTACAGCCATTGATGATGATGCAAAAGACACGGAGGGTGTTTATTTAATGAACTTCATGGGGGGGGGGGGGGGGGGGGGGGGAAGTATAAGAATTGAGATATAAATCAGGTGGTTTCTTAGCAGCAAAGAGTATAGAAGATATTATAACTCACCTACTGCAAAGGGTGGGCGCTTCTTCATCTTAAGGGCTTGTTTTCTCAGAATGAGCCTTTCTCTATTGGAGAGATCTGTGACCAACCCATCATTTTCGTTTTTCCTCTCTCTCTGAGCTGAGATTCGTGAGCCACCTCCACTTGATCCCAGTTCTTGTTTAGGTACCTTTCTCTCAGCATTCAGGTAGCTTTTTCCCGGCTAAAATCAGCACCAAAAAAAAAGGTAAATAATTAGATATCACATAGAGAGAGAAAGAGGAAAGAGACGAGTTTTAGACATTACAACGGATCGATCATGAAAAGAAGACGCCTTGGCAGAACCGCTCTCCGCAAGCACAGATATATTTGCAGTTGAATCGAGAGAGTTGCCCTCATGTCTCTGAGACAAGCCAGATCCAGATTCGTCTTCTTGATGCTCATGACTGCTCGTAGTAAATGTGTCTACTTCACCTTCGCTGTCATCCTTAGAATATATTCACCAACACAGGAGTTCAGGCTCACATTTTAGTAATCCAGAGAATTTATTAATATTCAAGTAGTGTACTTGAAGCTAGCTTTTTGCTAGATGCCTAGTTACCAGACATATAAATATATATATATATATTCATAGTAGCCATTTGCAAGAAACTTCGAGTAGGCGCTTAGAGTCTTACCTCCCAGTTTTCTTCACCAGAGGAAGAAACTGACAAGTCAGAAGAATAGCCGAGTTCAATTTCTTCTCTTGACTTCTCAGGTTCAATAAGCTGATTTTCTGTTTCTTCTTGGACCTACATAAAAAAATATGGAGAATTGAAAAGATCAAAGAAGCATATGTGTAGCATCAAGAACTGGTATGAGTATATTGAAACTGTAAATAATTTACCACTCTGGTACTTGATTCCCCATCTGACCATGTTTCATTGGTTACACTGTCCTCGACCTACCCTCAACCAGCATTCAAATGTTACGACCATCTTTTATGGATTGTTTAAGCAAATCAAGCTGAGCGACACGTATGACTTACCAACTGACGGTTCAATTCATCAATGTTGTTCGAAAGTTTCAGCACATGCAGCTTCAATGACTGTAATAGTTGAGGAGAAGCATAATTAAAAAATCACGCGAGAAATTCACAAAAATCGACTTGAAGTTTCCAGATAAGATCGTCATGTCATGGATTTCTTATGATTTTTCTTACCTTTCGACGTTGTGCCTCCACAGATCGCTTCAGCGCCTCTCTCTTACTGAGAAGTGTTTGAGGTCGTAGACATGGAGGCCGCTCATAATTCTTTCCACGATACACAATAATTGCATAGCCCTTACTCACAATCTCCACAGCAACTAGTATGCCACCACTTTCTGCTTCCAAGATTTCTGCTACTTCGTAAGCAGCTTCAATGCTATGTTCATTACAAATAATCTTCACAAGTTCCCTATACTTCCAATGAAGATGCATGTTCTCTATTGTTCCATCAAAGACGCCTCGTCTACCTTGAGAACACAACAAGAGATGTCAGAAAGGGGAAGTTTACACATAACACGTCAAAGAAAGAAGTCCACGAAAGTTACTCATTTACCACAGATATATACATGAAAGACGGGAACAGACTGCTTTTAAGTGGAAAAGGAGGGGAAAAAATGAATTACCTAGTAAAAGGAAAGGCTTCATTTTTAAGCCTATTTTCCGTAGCATGTACTTTTCATCATCAGTAATACCCTCCTTGTCGATATCAGACTGTTGAGGACTCTCTCTACTCTCCAGCTCCGCCAGAATTTTTTCTGCCTTTGCTTTCTTTTCTAACGCCTAAAGAGCAAACTAACCATTAACAACTAAAAAGGACCCACAAACCACCAATGTTTTCTAGTATAAAACGTCTATTAGGGTATATACCATGGACAACTTGATACTAGTTTTTTCAAGGATTTCCTCAGGAGATTTCGGCTGTCTTGGTTTCATTTGATGGGTTTGTAGATGATCCTTCTTATATTCAGCATCTAGCTCAGTGTCGTCAGTAGCAGCCTGAGGCTTTATTTCCTCTTCATTTTCAGTCATCTTATGCGTACTTGATTTCTCCATGATCATGGTTTGCCTTCTCCTCTCTTCTATTGCAGAAGAAACTGCAAATGGGAGGAAATCCTTTCCTCTGTACAAGACAATGAAATCTTTATCCCGAGATATCAAAGTCCCTCCAGTCAACCACTGCGACAGAATATATATTTTTGACTCATCAGTAGATATCTTCAGTTATATGGGGCGCCAAAGGGCATAATTTCCTATTGTTTGCAAACAGAGCCACAAACAGTTTGATCATTTAAAGTAAACCAGCAACCTTTAACTCTTCGGCCATCAGCTCGCTATTAGTGTTCTGCACTCCTCTCTTCACTGCTATCTTGGCAAGCTCACATTTCTCCCAAAGCTTGACAATTGCAACAGCTAGTCCCTGCAAATTTCTATTTCTACCTGGAAGTCTCAGATGGGGTAAGCCACAATAAGTTAACAATCTCCCGTGTCTAATAGTAAGCTAAAATCAGATGAAAAACAAGCTCACCTAAAGCAAAATGGCAAGGGAGTGGTCTACCAAGTCTCCGTATAGTGGTCATTTCATCATCAGTTAGTTTTGGACTCACGCCATATGGAAGAAGGCGAAATGGTCTCCTGTAGTCAGGTACTACGCCTGGCAGAAGATCACCATCTACTGGAAGTGGATCATATGCCCACCAGTCAGTGTACCTTGGACCTAATCCTTCTAGCAATTGGTCTGCTTCTTCTACTAGCTGAACTTCCCCGGGTAATTGAAACCGAACCTTATCCGGAGAACCAACGCCTTGTATTAACAGAGGCTTAACCGTTTTACTAACAACACTCAATGAAGAAGATTCTGCAATACTCAGTTTCTCTCTACTATCAACCACTCCCTGATCCATAGATAATGCTCCTGAAGCAGTTTCCACTGAAGAATCATGTGCCAAATCCCGATCAGACACAAAATAAGGATACTGATAATTTACTCCTCTATACAACAAAATCTTGCTTCCAGACCTCCAAATGACCAAGCCTCCAGTTTTCGTCTGTGAAATCAACCACGAGAGATATGAACATAAATTGTTACCATCCAAACTCAATAATCAAAACTAGAGACGAACCTCCAAGACGTCATGAGTACGTTTCATGTTCATTCTGGAAATATCTTCGCAGAAGATCTTAACAACCTCCGTCGTCCTCCATCTCTCATGAATCCCATTCACGATCCCTTCCGTAATCCCAGCCTTTCCGATCTTCAGCTTCTTCGTCAACCTAATCCCCTCCGACCTCAACCGCCTCAGCTCCGCCGCCGGTAATGTCAGTTCCGCCAACGACGGAACCTTCACCTCCTTCTTCCTTTCAATCTCCGTTTCCTTCTTCCACACTCTCTTCAACTCATGATACCTGGAAATAGCAGTACCCGACCCGGGCTTCGGAACCGGGTAGCTAGGCGTGCTCCAGCTCGTGTCAATCGTGTGCCCGACCCGGTGAATCGGAAGCTGCTTAGGCAACGGAACGAATATCTCTCCTGGTGAATTATTTTTACCATATTCTTCTCCAGTAGCCGCCGGCGACGAATCATGACTCTCTTCAACGAATCCAAGGCTACGAAGCTTCTCAGCGATTCTCTGGATTGCGGATTGAGGAAGCGTCTTCCGCCGATCAGAGGAGGAGGAGCTACTACGGACGACGAAAGAGTTCCCCCGACGGACATTGCATCGCGAAATTAGGGTTTTGGGAATTGTAAATGGCGGGAAAATTCGATCTGGTAAGGAAGCTTTGGGAAATGGTTGCTGATACACCGGCACCGACATTATTTCTCCACAGAACCACCATATCCATAGAGCTCACACACTATATCCATAGATGCACGTGATTAAACACGTGATGATTGCATTTAAATACCCAATGGGCCTATATTGTGTTACTGGGTCACCAGCCTATATCCCAATTTGGGTTGTTATTCGGGTCGGGTCATTCCGGTTTACTTCCTAATTTCCTCGAGATCTTTGGAATTGGAAGATTGTGGGATTCTGAGAATTGGAAGTGATGGGAATATTGAGTTACGCCGTCGCCGGCGGTGGATTTGCAGTAATCGGAGCTTGGGAGTCACTCGACTCATCAAACGTGGATCCGAATCCATCTACTGATCCATCGATGGCTCAGATCAGTGGTTCGCCGCCAAAATCTGTTGGATCATCATCTTCGATCCCAGTAGCTTTGCTTTCGTCTCTGTTTATAGCCAACTCGATATTCACCTTCTTCAGCTCAATCGGATCCCACGATCGGGTCGGGTCAATGATCCAGTTACAGATCCTAGCTGTGGCAGTACTATTCCTAGTATACGCCATACTAACATATCTGGTCAACAACTCCAAAAACGCAGTCTTTGTTTCTCTACCGTCTTCGATTACGACTCTGTTGCTTCTCTTCGGCTTCGTCGAGGAGTTCTTGATGTTCTACCTGCAAAAGAAAGATGTTTCTGGAATTGAGAATCGTTATTACGATCTCATGCTCGTACCCATTGCGATCTGCGTCTTCTCCACGGTTTTTGAGCTCAAATCTGACTCCAAAACGCATCGTTTCGCTAGATTAGGTCGTGGGATCGGTCTGATTCTGCAAGGAACTTGGTTTCTGCAAATGGGTATATCGTTTTTCACCGGTTTGATTTCTAATAACTGTTCGTTTCACGGGAAGAGCAGAGGCAATTTCACGATCAAATGCGAAGGACACGGTGATTATCATCGAGCCAAAGCTATAGCAACTCTTCAGTTTAACTGTCACTTGGCTTTGATGGTGGTTTTGGCTACTGCATTGTTCTCTGTTGTTGCTAACAAGAAAGGTTATCTCCGTGAAGATCACTCGAAATATAAACCTCTTGGAGCTGAGATGGAGAATTTAAGTACTTTCACTCTCGATTCTGATGAAGAAGACGAGATTCGAGAAGAGGGACACGTTACTAAAGAAGCTGTTCTCAATGGAATCAGCTCACATGACTGAAGGTAGATACAATACAAATCAAAGTTTCAGACTTTTTCTTTTTTTCTGGTTTAGTGTTCTGTCTATTTTAGAAATGTTGTTGGTCAATGGGAGGATTAAAGATGATATGTAATCAAACACACGAGATACTAATAATGTTGAATCATTTGCATTTGATAGTAGAGAACAGTGTTCTTCCTTTTCTTCATGGTTCGCTAGTTAGTTCTAAACCTACTATACTACAGTGTAATCTATCGTGGAATCTTGTGGCAAACAGTTTATCTAAGTCTGACTGTGTCAAAGGAATCGAAGTTGGTCTTCTTTTCATTTAGGGGATTCTTTTTTTTCATCGCCTTGATCACTGCTACTCTTGAAAAACTTGCATAGAACTATGTAGACCACAAAGCTTATTGTACTTGTAAGAGCAAGTAGCCAGTAGTAATTGTCAAGCCGAGCTTTCGACATATCATCTGCAAACCAGTTTTGGCAGTCGCCTGTTGAGCTCGAGTAAGCCTCGACCACTGAGATCAGCGCGGCGCTCACAAAGCTTCCAACACCAAAAACGCTTGTGTAGAGTGCAAATCCCATTGTTCTCATTCTAACAGGAACCTCGCTGTAGAAAAACTCTTGCATACCAACGACTGTGAAAATATCCGAGATTCCCAAGAGTATATACTGAGGGAGTAGCCAGAAGATGCTCAGTGGGACGGTTTCTGGATCATAATCAGGTAAAGTCTTCATCTTTTGGCTTATGTCTAGTCTTTTCCTTTCGACTATTGCCGCAATAACAATGGCGATGATGGATAGAAACATTCCGACTCCCATTCTCTCCATCACAGAGATGCCTTTACCGTTTTTCTTGATTCTCTTGGTAATAGGTATCAAAATCTTATCGTATAGTGGCATAAGAAGGATGATGGATAACGTGATCGTGCTTTGGAGGGTTGCAGGTGGGATTCTGAAGTTGGTCCCAATGTTTCGCTTCATAGTCATACCTTGTTTGGTGAAAAAAGTTGCTGGCAGCTGAAAGATGACCGCAAACATGAGAAGCATCGTCCATATGGGCAAAAGGCGAATCACTAACTTCACATTATCAATCCCAGAGAAAACCGTTTTCAAGCTCTCCTCTTCTCCCAATCCTTTGGTGGTCGTTGAAGCAGCCTCAACGTCTTCGGTCTCAGTGCTGTCATCACAGTTACAGAGAGGCCTCTCTTGTAGCCTACATAAACAAGAACCCGTCATCATTAAGTAGGTAACAAAACGTAAAAGACTAATTAATTTCATAACATATCGTGGTTTTTTGGGACTTACTCAAGCTCCATGGCATCCAGATCTTTCTCATCTGCAAGTGTATATATGTGTTTCTTCGTCTTCACTACTCTCCCTTGAACGAATTTAAGGATCTTCTCAAAAGGTGTAGTAGTTTTTTTCATCTTCAGACCATCACCCGAAGAATAAACATAGATTCCGCAACCCGACAAGAACAACAAGATCAGTAGGAACATTGCGATACCGGGAATAGCAAAACCGAGAACCCAACCAAAAGTGTCTTGAATATAAGCCATGACTGTGACACCCATAAGGCTTCCGGTGCAGACGCCAAAGTACCACCATTGGAAAAACTGAGTCTTTCGGGTAGCTTTAGCCTCCTTTTGATCACCCGAGTAAAGCTCGGAATTCTTATCAAGGTCGTGGTCAAGCTGGTCTGCACCAAAGGCTTGAAGAGAAGGGTTTAAGACGCCTAAACCGATTGAGACAAGACATAGTGAAGAGTAGAGAAAACACGTAGAGATCGTCTTAGTAGCTGAACGTGACCCAGCAAATGCTGTCCATGTCAATCCCACTAGCCCCTTTGAAAGCAAAAACATTAATTAGATTTAAAAAAAACTTCGAAATATATAACAAAGGAAAAATTCGAATTTCCACTGAGCTAGCTTTTTCGCCAATAAGATCCGATGAGACCCATTATGTGCACTATATCAACATTATAATTAAAACTCCATTATCATCAACCCAACTTTAAAAGGGAGACATGTATAAACACCATTAGTGGTAAAAGAAAACTCTAATTCGATGATGACCCAATATCTAATTTCTAAAAACTCATTAAGATAGTCTACTTGATCGATTTCTTAATTTGGACAATGACCTAACACCTAATGTATAACTTCCTTAGATCCTCTAAACCATATTTTCTTGCGCAAGTTAATACACATAGAGACATCTATGAGAAGATCAAAATATAGTCAAATTCCTTTATTAACCAATTACGTAGAGAATCAGATTGATATTTAAACAATAACACTTTAGTGACCTCATAACTAAATAAGCTCTACCTCACCGCCTGACCGTTTTTTCTAACAGTGGAACCGAGTGTTTTAGCACTTTAGTTAACATGCCTTGATACTTACCACAAAGTAGACAGAAGAAGAAGCGAGGATAGTGAAGAATCTGTCCCAATAAGTATCAGCCAAAGGAGCAGAGAAGAGAGGCAACATAGAAGTGAAACCAGCCCAAGTGTTAACTGTTTTAGCTGCTCTTGAATTACTCATCTTCACTACATCTGTTAAATATGTCACTAAGTTTGATGCAACTCCTTTGAATGCATATCTCTCCATTCCCGCAATCACTATTCACAACAAAAGGTTTATAAGAAAGAAAAGAAAGTTCAAGCTTTAGTTTCATGAGTGAAGTTTGAATCTTTGAAAGTTGAAACAAACAAACAAAAAAGGAAAGGAGAAAATCATTTACCTATGAGAAGAGCACATGACTTGCTAAGTCCTCTTGTCTTCTGTTCTAAATCCATTAGAGACTGACTGTCTTTATGTGTTTATTGTCTGTGTGGGTAGTGTGTAGAGAGAGAGAGAGAAGGGGAGAAAAGATGTTTGGTTATTTTGTTGTTGTACATGTAAGAAGAGAGTGGAGATTTATTAAGGTGATTGTTGATGATTTGTGAGATTGATTTTCGTATTTATAAAGACTTGAAATCATACGAGTAAAAAGAAAACAAATATCATTAGCTTTGGGGTATTTGGGAACTTCCATTAATGGCAGATAGTAATTTCTATATTTGGAAATCCTATATCTTATACATAATATTAAATAGTTCTTCCCTTTTTTTGTATGTGTAGATAGGTGGATGTGTGTAATTGTGTATAGCTAAGAGTAATAAATATTTCTTCCTTTTTTTTTTGGCCATACTGCAACCAGGTTCCTTTTCAATATACCGTTACGCTAACTTTTTTTTTTTTTGTTAACACCAGAAATTTAATTTTACTTCATATAAACTGTAGCCAGTATATAATCATAACACCAAATACAATCCAAAAAATATTCCAATTTCTGAAAATTTTCATTTATATACTCGTTATACTCTTTGAAAGAAACTAATTTGTATGTGAAAACATATATACAATAAATTCCCTTCTATGTTCTAAGAAAACCCAGACCGTCTTTGGAAAGTAGTAAAAAGGAAAAAGAGAAGAAAAAAAAGTCTAGAAAATTATAAGTTTGCTGATTTGTTCTATTTATAATCAAACACTAAAAAGTCTAGAAAAAAGAGGCCGGTTGATCGATTTTACAAAATAAAATCAAATGTTACAAATACGTCGAAATAATGCAACTGCATGCAGTGTATAATCACTAAAATGGACCATCCATTAGCTTTTCTTTTTCTATCAGCTAGCTATATTGAATATATATATATAACAATAATTAAAGTTTATCTTTTTCGTTTATTTTTGGCGTATATTGATTTCTTTTTCTATATCATTATATATATATATATGTATGCATGTATTTTCTTAATATACTTGTTTGATTTTTTTTCTTCACAATATGTGAATTCAATTCGTATTAGTATTTAAGATGTTTTTTTTGGGGGGGGGGGGGTTTGTTAGAATTCCAAATCAAAAATTAGAAAAAGTCTAAAGTATAAATTAAATGATAGGGAGTAATCCATTTTAATGGCAATTAATATTGAGGTGAGAGCACATGATCACATTAATAAGATTACCAAAAAAAATACATGAAACATAAGTTAGTGGAAAATGATTTTTTCATAATTTGAATTTCTATTCTAGATAAGTTTTCTTCAAATTGCTTCCTATATAAATCCGAACAAAGTTAAGTTTCAAATTAGGTATCCCCCGAAGAAGTTACAAACAATACAAGTAATTTATGTCGTCATGTAGGTATCATGTGGCGCGTTTTGTGAATAGGCGAATACATGAACAGAACACGTGTGCTCTATAATGTGCCAAGCGTCGTATAAAACAACGGATGCAGATAACTGGTGTGGCTATCTAAGTACGGAATTATATACTAGTTAAAGAGATATGTTCTATAGTTGTGAAATTGATTGTAGAACGTTTAATTACTTGAATTACTTGACGATTTCTTAGATACCGTAATTCTTAAATTAAAAAGTGTTCCTGAAAAACAAAGATTAAAAAGTGTGCTAGTGTATTATCCTTTAACAACTTTTCGGCTTCATTGACCGCCTTTGTGGGATAATATGTCTTTTTCTTTTTTTAATTAAATAAAATCAATTTGTTTTTGTTGGAAAAAAAGAAGAAAAGAAAATGATATTTGAAACATTTCTGTCACGTATGTATGTGTAAGTAGTATACTTGAGACTTTCTTTTTTAAATTAGTAAAGAAACGCATATATATACAAACCTATGAATTAACGTTGATATATATATAGTTCCATTCATAGAGATAGGGTGGGTTTTAAGAGAGGAATGAGATCAAATTGTTAAGAGCAAAAGTGTTACCTAGACGTGCTCTCCAATGAGCCATGCTTCGAATAACTGATGCAAATATATTTGTCCACCTATCGAATTGCTTTAGTTTGGTCTTCCGTCCTCGATATCCAACGAGTTGGCAAACCAGGGACTCGTTTTCTTTTTTCCGTCATACCTCGATTGTTTGCAATATCTTTTGTTTATATTTATATTTGTTAGATTAGATCTCTGTTACTAGACACGAAGAATGATAATACAAAGAAAACAAATAAAACTCTTACAATTAATGGGAACGTAAGAAAACTATAAAGTGAGCAAAATTTTGAAAACTTAAAAGAGAGCAAAATTTTGATATATACGAATTTCTGATTTTCTTGCTTATGAAAGTAGCTATTACTCTATAAAGAGAACTTAAGTTTATAATCACAAAGAGACTTACAAATTAATAATACCTAAGATGAAATTCCCATCAACCACTATATCTATACACGATATTTCGTAGTAGAATAATAAACTATGGCAATCGTGTGGATTATAGATTTGAAGAAATAACAATCGCAAGTCGCAATAATTAAAAATGAAAACCATTATAAATTTCTAATGGTTTGGAAAAAAATAAAGCAAATTAAAAAGGATGATAAAATCAACTTTAGGTTTTTTTTTGGCTTTGGTGGGAAAGTGGTGTAGCTAGTGTACGTGAGTGTCCCAACGTCGACTTGCACCAAATCTTTTTTAAAAATAAAGAACAGCTTCCGTGCAACCAAACTCCTCTCTCTCTCTCTGAGACTCTGACTCTGATGTATATTGCCACGTGGTTCACCTCCTTTTCCACGTGGATATACTTACGTCAAATTTTTTTTTTTTTTATGAGAATGTACTTAATTACGTCATTTCCTTACCGATGCTTTAACAAAAAAAAAAAATCAGCGCCTTATTACCATGCAATTCCTTAACGTTCTTTTGATATATTAATTGATAATTTAAAATATTAAATATTTTTTTTACGTGGTCCAACTCGAACAACGCTGACCACAAATAGAAAGTGCATGAGATAAGAATGAATTATTGAATTTATAAGTTACATATACTTATATATGTATATTGAATTCATAAAATAGTTGATTGTTTCTGGTTTGGTTTTAATTATTTAGATAGAACACTGTTATAAAATTACTAACAGTATCTATTCTTATACGTTGAATGACATGTTAAATAAAGTATGAAAATAATACTGAGAACTAAAGGTTGCACTGTACGTTAAAGAACCTGAGAATAACACGTGCTTTCGTTTGCTTAACACGTGACTTGCAGGAGCTATTAAACATACACTCGTGTGTAAAGTAAATAAATATATGAATATAAACATTCGAATGTTCATGAGAAAATATTCATCACTAGTAGTTTGTAGACAACATGATTACCTACTACTGTACCAGAAAACATTATGAATTTATGATGTAGTCGTTGACAAATATATATATAGAGTTTTTCCCTGGTAACGAAAATATTGTAGACATTTTTTAGATAAACAAATATTACACATATTCTGTCCATAAAATAGTAACATACTGTATAATTCTTAGTAACTTAGTAGATAGAAGATCATCTATTTCTCAAACAAAATAAAATCATATGATTACATTAATTAGCTTTCTATAATATACCGGCCATGTTGTTATATAACATACTGAAGTAACGTCACTGACATGATAGTATATTTGTATAGAGATGAAATTTGCATATAACACAAGTAACATTTATTTTTCTATTTCTTAAAAAAAAAAAATTTGGGTCAACAAATAATTTAGACTATACCTGCATGCACTATATATGTAGTGTCCTGTGTACCCCACGCTATGGTGGTTTAGTGAGATGGAAATCATTTTGGTCTACAAAGGAGAAAAGGAACAGATAACACTGTCTAGTGTCTTCTACATGGGGAAAAAAATATTATTTCATTTTCATTTATGAAACTTTTCTAAGCGAAGTTTGTAAGTTGCCAATGACGATAGAATAATGCAAATATTCGCAGCTACAAAAAAAAACATCAATCCATGAATGTTTTTCCTTTCATATCATCAACGAAATAAGATAGCGACACCTCTGCACGTAGTTTTTGTTTTCGTTAAATTTTGCATCAAATTATTTGTTATTTGTAATCTCATGCAACCAACTCTTGATCGATTGTTTACACACAAACAAAAAAACTCTCGATCGATTTATTACGTTTTCTGAACATTTTGTTAAAATTTTACATATGCCAACTAGCATAATGCATTATATTATATATGTATATTGAAAAATGAAAATGTAAGGTATATATATACACACATATATATATATATATGTTTATTTATTAAGATCTTAATTAATTACGAAATTGAAAGCCAGTAAAGTTCCTGAATACATAACAACGTAATCTTTCTCGTGCCTGATCCTTATCTATACGTGGTACGTAAACTCGCAACTAACGAACACATGTTTGTTCGACACCTACATATGAATACTTACAAAGTTGCATTTGTTTAATATATTAGTCATGTGATAAAACACTTACCCAATCTATCTGTGTGTTGATCTGGTGCTAAAAGGATTAATTAACTATGATATATTATTGACATAAAATATGTTAATGCTTAGTTATTCACGAACATTTGAAGATTAGAGTACTAATTAATGTTATGGTGCCTTTCTACACGACATAAATTATAGGCTCCAAGTAAGTATTTAAAATGACCAAAATATTACTTTTTAAAAAGTTATACTTTTGTTATCTTTTTTTCTACAATATCATTTTGACTCTTATATTAGTATTATAAGTTAATGTTTGGTTTAAATCTGACATTTTAAACTTGTGCTACCTTTCTATACAACTCCAGTCTCCAGATAAAGTTATTTAAAACATTTTTCAAAACATCATCACCTTTCTTGGTCTTTTTAGCAAATGATCAATGTCGACATACGCACCGCTTACCATCTCTAATCTATCGATATGTTTGGTATGAATTGTGTTTCTCCCCAGAGGAAGCTTAATTATGCTGTTTTCTCCATGAATCAAATTGAAGGCCCAATACCATATATACGATGGCCCATAATTACTGTATTCTCTCACTAATCTCTTCATCGACCAATTAACAGGCTTTCAAGGTCAATTAAGTAAATTGTTGATAAGTAAGTAGGGGCACTGTTGTCATTCCCAGAAGCAGGGGTAGAATCGGTAATAAGGAAGACACAACACAACACAAGCTCGCCCCTCTTTCGGTTTCTCTCTCTCTCTCGCTCGCTCGCTCTCCAGCAGTAGCAGATCTGGGTTTTGTAGACTTCAAAGGAAGAAGATAACTCCGTTACCACCAGGTTCGTATCTCCTTCTTCTCCGTTGTTTTTTTCTGGGTTCCTAGCTCAGTTCATATGAATGGAATTGTACATCTGTGGGGGAAAAAGTTAACAATTATTAGGAGGATCTACGATTTCGAATTCTCTTTTTGATCTTGTCAATTTTTTTTTACTTGGGGCTCCTGCGATGCTTTTCAGAACTACTTATGTTACGATCTAAGCGCTGTGATGTTGAGTGGTCTATAGTGATTTTGTTGAATAAACGCTTATAATTGAAGTCTGTCTGAGTATAGATCGAATCATGCGTTTTTGCTCTGTCTCCTTTTTTGATTGTTCACATATATATCATCCATGTGCTTACATGTCTTGGTTGTGATAATTTGCTAGTTGTTCTGCTTAGTAATCAATCAAACATACTCATGGTTGATGGATTGCATTGCATAGTTTCGTTTCTATCGTCTCCTAATTGAAATTTATAGGTCCTTCTCCTGTTGTACTCTGGTTGGTTAGTGGCTCAAAGCTGTGTAATGAACCCGTTGTCTTTCTCTTTTTATAAAATTCGAATCATAGTTTAAGATGTTTTAGTGAACCTTACCATGTTGTTGGTTGTTTTTGTCCATACGGAAACAGTGAAAGCATTCAGGAAATATGCCTCCCCAGAAGATTGAAACTGGTCATAACGACACTGTCCATGATGTGGTCATGGATTACTATGGAAAACGAGTGGCTACTGCCTCATCTGACTGCACTATCAAGATTACCGGAGTAAACAACAGCAGTGGATCACATCCTCTTGCTACCTTAACCGGTCACCGTGGTCCTGTCTGGCAAGTCGCTTGGGCTCATCCAAAGTTTGGTTCGCTCCTCGCTTCATGTTCCTACGATGGGCAAATCATACTATGGAAAGAAGGTGACCAGAACCAATGGACACAAGCTCATGTCTTCACTGACCACAAAGTATCAGTCAACTCTATCGCTTGGGCTCCTCATGATCTTGGACTCTCCTTAGCTTGTGGAGCATCCGATGGAAACATATCCGTTTTCTCAGCTAGAGCTGATGGCGGTTGGGACACAACAAAGATAGACCAAGCACACCCGGTTGGAGTCACTTCAGTCTCATGGGCACCAGCCACAGAACCAGGCGCACTCGTTAGCTCAGGTATGCTCGAGCCGGTTTACAAACTAGCATCAGGTGGGTGTGACAGCACCGTGAAAGTGTGGAAATTCTCAAACGGGTCATGGAAAATGGACTGTTTCCCTGCTCTTAGCAAACACACAGATTGGGTGCGTGACGTGGCATGGGCACCGAACCTAGGACTCCCAAAATCAACGATAGCAAGTGGTTCAGAAGATGGGAAAGTGATCATATGGACAACAGGGAAAGAAGGGGAGCAATGGGAAGGCAAAGTATTGAAAGATTTCGAGACGACAGTGTGGAGGGTGTCGTGGTCGTTGACGGGTAACTTGTTGGCGGTTTCGTATGGGAACAATAACGTAACAGTGTGGAAAGAGGCTGTTGATGGAGAGTGGGAAGAAGTGACTTCCGTTGAGCCATAATAGATTGATTGGGTTGTGTATTGTTTGTAACTTTTGCTTTTGTGGTGGTGGTAATATCAAAATGTGGGGGGGGGGGGGGGGGGGGGGGGGGTTTCTTCTGTATACATTTTTCTAGGGACCAGACCAGTTTCTCTCTCTATACGTTATCTCTCATGAATATGTGTACTATTTTTATCAGACTCTTAACGGTTTCAAAAAGAAATGTATCTTTGTATAATCGTATAACCCAATGCGATTTTGTATCAAAAAAAAATTATTAAAAAATGATTTGCGAAATTTTTGCCGCTGGCGCTTAAAAACAAAGATGATTTCGACTATACAAGAACAAAATGACATAATGACCCTTTGGCATCAGCGTTTATAGCGTGAGGAGCGAGGGTAATTTCGTCAGTGAAAGATAAAAGAATAAAGTAAAGGCGATGAACTGAAGAAGCGCCTAGATTCATAATTCGAAAATCTAAAATCTTCCCCCCGCTTTTGCCCAAAAAGGTTTTATTTATTTATTTTCCGAAGTCACGCTAAAGAGCTCTGTGGAAAGAAATAAAAATAAATATACCCAGAATTTTTCATCTCTCTGTCTCTATTTTTTTTTTTTGTTCCTCAAGAGAAGAGAAGATGTCATCATCATATGCGATGGTTTCTCAAGATGCGGAATCGCTCGCTCTGCAAACTTATAG